>NC_134088.1:76509974-76811424 GCF_000715075.1 Nicotiana tabacum | reverse complement strand
CGCAGACTCGATTCCTTTCCTGTTTAATTATTGTATTGTTTTATATTTACAGATAATGATTTTTATCCGTCAAACTTTATATTCATATTAGATGCTCATGTACTCAGTGACACCGGATTTTGGGAGTGTTATATTCGAAATTTTGAGTTTCTTCCGCTGAATTTAATTATTTTATTCTCAAACTTAAAACATAAGGTGGTTTATTTAGATTTTTGGCTTGCCTAGTATTAAGATATGCGCCATCACGACAAGTGAGATTTTGGGTCATGACAAAATGGAAAGAGTAACGAGATCTGAGAAACAGTAGAAAAACGAATGGCCATGCATGCCACTGATTAGAAAGATTGATGGTGAGTTGAAGTTTCATCTTTGAAGGTTAGGGTTTGGATTTGAGGGAATTTTAAATGAAGTGACGAAACGAGGAAGGTATCGGCAAGATTCATGGCTAGGGAAGACAAACAACATGATTTCTTGGTCGATTTGTGAACTTTGGTGATTCACAGCTAAACAAACTTCAGTGATTGATGGGGGTGCAGCTTTGAGAGAACAGAGATAGAAGGGGAAAGAGAGGCGACCGGTCTCTAAAGAAAAATAATATAGGGTTAGGGTTCTCCTTAAGGTTAAAAATGTGAGATTGGATCTGGTTCGTTGGATCATTTGATCTAACGATTGAGATTAAATCATGAAAGGTTAAAGAAATAAAAGAAAAAATGGAGATTAAAGGTTGACCGTTGATGAAACAGATCAACAGTCCAGATTTGTTATGCTTTCTTCGTGAGAAAGGCAAATGACACAGCGTGATCTCATTGGTTCAGAGGGGAGGTCATGGATTGCCATGTTGGAAGAGAGATGGGTTGTTGGGCTGGGTATTGTCCGGATTGGTCTTGGCTTTGGGTCAAAATAAATTTAAAAGATAGCCATCTTATGTTTAATTAAAGAATTGCAATTATAACCTTTAGCCCTTTAAATACCTTTTGAAATAAACTTAATTATTTACAATAAAATATAGTAAATTATAAATATCAAATATACCACTAATTATTATAATTAATTATTTACAAAATATTTTGTTTTTACGAAATAATAACATTAATTGCATTATTAACATAGTAACCCAATTAATTAGGAATTAAGGAGTAAACCGTTGAATTATAAACCTATGTGATATATTTAAAAGTTATTTAATAATATTAAAATAGTAAATGTATTTATAATAATGCTAATGCTAGGTTATTAATTTCAAAACTAGTACCTAGTTAATTTTGTAAAAATAAGTATTTATATGTAGAAAATGCATTAAAGATATCCATTATAAATATTGAAGTATAAATAAATTAATTTTAAAAGGGAGAGGTCATAATTGGCCGTCAACAATTGCTAGAGTGGTGCTAATACCTATTCGGAGACTTTGAGATAGCTGTTATGACTCCCGCAGACCTTGACTCTCCTTCCTTTCATTTTTATTCAGTACTGTTCTATTTTCTAAGACAATTGTACAAGAGCTTCAGGCTATGTTGACACTTAGTATCTCATTTACTCGGTGACACAAGGATTTTGTGATAGTTGTAGTAGAGTTACATTTATTTTTATCAGATATTTATGAGACTTTCCACTGTTGAGCTTACTAAATCATGTTTTGAATTCAAGTGTGTAATGAACCACCCGGTCATTTTTACTTTTAGAACCCCGTTCCCCTGAATAAAACTCCCCGTATGTGCTTTTATAAATTTATGACTTGCGTGGATGGTTGGTTCGGGATTTGAAAGTGTTCGGGTTGAAATCGGAACACTTGGTTCCTTAAGTTGGCCATAAAATGCTAAGTTTGACTTCGGTCAACATTTTGAGAAAATGACCCCAGAATAGAATTTTGATTATTCTAACAGCTCCGTATGGTGATTTTGGACTTAGGAGCGTGTTCAAAATTTTATATGGAAGTTCATAGTTATATTAGGTTTGAAATGGCTAAAATAGGAATTTAAGTTTAGAAGTTTGACTGTGGAGTTGACTTTTTGAAACCGTAGTCAGAATCCAGTTTTGAAAATATTCATAGCTCCGTTATGTCATTTATGACTTGCGTGCAAAATATTTGAGGTCAATCAGACATGATTTGATAGGTTTCGGCATTGTTTGTAGGAATTGAAAGTTTCAAAGTTTATTAGGCTTGAATCTATGCATGATTCATGTTTTTAGTGTTGTTAGATGTGATTTGAAGACTCGACTAAGTTCGTATGATGTATTAGGACTTGTTGGTATATTTGGTTGAGGTCCCGAGGGGCTCGGGCATGTTTCAGATGGTTAACGAATCAAATTTGAACTTAGAACAATTGAAACTTGCCGTTGCCTACTGATACAACCGCACCTGCGTAATTTGGCTCGCAGGTGCGAGCTCGCATAAGCGAGTGTGGGAGCATAGAAGCGGAAAAGGGAAAGTGGAGCAGTGGGCGCAAATGCAAAGGAAAATACCACATCTGCGGGATCGCAGATGCGGACGAGGGATCGCAGAAGCGAAGCTAGCCGCAAAAGCGAGGGAGGCCTCCGCATCCGAAAGTGCAGATGCGGTCACGTGCATCGCAGGTGCGAAAGATCTGACAGATTATAAAAACAGAGGGGTTCCGACATTTTTGTCATTTTGGACATTTTCAACACGGTTTTGAGCAATTTTTTCAGAGAGAATTCATGGAGAAACTTGGGGTAAGTCACATATGATTATTGTTAGTCAATTATATTTGATTATCATTGAATATTTCGAATAGATTACATGTTTTTAAGGTGAAATTAGAAGATTTGGGCCTAGGAATTTCAAAATGAGAATGTGAGATTTGGAGGTCAAGATGATGTCGGATTTTAGTAAAAATGGTATGGTGGGACTCGTGGTTGAATGAGCTTTCATATTTCGTAACGTTCGCCGGATTCCGAGACATGGGCCCCACGGGCAATGTTTGAGTTAATTTTGGATTTTATTTTAAAATATAGCATTTTCTTATAGAATTGATTCTATAATTTTTGTTGACTTTATCGAATTAATTATGACTAGATATGTGTCGATCGGAGTCGGAAAGTCGAGGAGAAGGCATACTAGTTTGTTAAATTGGAGCAAGTCGATGTAAGTGACTTGTCTAACCTTGTGTGGGGGAAATTTTCCCTAGGATTGGTATTGAAGTGATAAATTGAAATGTGTTGAAAGTTGTGTACGCGAGGTGACGAGTGTGTATACGGGCTAAATGTGAAAGATTATGTTTTTAATTTGTGTAGATCACTGTTGCATATTAATTAAATTATTAAATCATGTTATATTCTTCATCATTGATGTGATTTATATAATTTAAATTTGTTTGATCTTCTCCTACTAATTGTTTTTACCTGTTAGCTGAAACTTGATTTCTTTTATTCGGTGTATTAATTAAATGTGGAATTTCATTAATTTCAAATATTATAAAAAAAAAGTATTTTACATTTAAAAATTTGATGTTTAAAACAAGTTAGTAAATTTGTGAATTATTATATTTGCTGAATATTTTGTTAGATTTTCGTACTAATTGTGATGGAGCCGTGAGCTTTTTATTGTGGAAAATTATTATCATGAATTATTTTGGCATGAGCCGTGAGCTCTTTATTATGGAAAAATATTGTTCTTCATTTGATTTGGCAAATTGAAATATTTGGGTACTTGAGGTGCAAATTATGATATATTGTAATGTTGATACGCATGCGATGGTATAAGGTTTGGGTGTTGAAATGCATGCGGTGAGATAAGGGTGGCTTGATACGTGTGAGGGAAACTACTAAAAGTCATGCAGTATGATAAGGTTGGCTAAAACACGGGATGCTATTTCGGTAAAAATGTTTTCTTTAAAATAAATTGTGAAGGCTCCCGCAGTGATATAAGGAAATGAGATATTGTGATTTATTTATGATTTGGGACTACGAGAAGGTACCTCGGGAGTGCCCTTGTTGATATTGATATATGGTCGCAATTGCCTTTGATTATTGTTGTGATTTTCTTAAAGTTGAAAAAAATTCTATTTTGTTTCCACGAGGTATTAATTGCCATTATTTGGTGTAATATAAAATGGTGACATACTACTTGATTCATTTTCATTGTCATTTAATCTTATTATATTGTTAAATATTTTACCATGTCATTATTTATTTTCCAGTAGGGTCTGACCTGAACTCGTCACTACTCTATCGAGGTTAGGCTTGGCACTTACTAGGTACCGCTGTACTCATACTATGCTTCTGCACATCTTTTTGTGCAGATCTAGGTACATCTTATCAGACCAGGCATCAGTAAACTAGCTGTACGAAGAGACATCGAGGTATATCTACCAGCGTCCGCAGGCTCCGGAGTCCCCTTCTATCTTACCATGTTGTCTTCCTTATTTGTTTTAGACTCAGATGTATAGAGACATAGAGAATAAATTCTTAGAAGCGTGTGACTTATTTATACCGGTTTTAGGGAGTTGTAAATATTTGAATTGCAGTTTATTTATTTCATATATTTATTATTATTTCGCATTGATAGCCTTACCTAGTCTTAGAGACTAGGTGCCACCACGACCTCCCACGGAGGGAATTTTTGGTCGTGACACAGTGTGTAGTTGTAATGTGATTGTCGTCTTGCCTAGTAATGTGTTAAGCGTCGTCCCGACAAGTTGGGATTTTGGGTCATGACAAGTTGGTATCAAAGAACTAGGTTTCTTAGGTCTCATAATTCATGAAAATGTTTAGTAGAGTCTTCCGGATCGGTACGGAGACCTCTATACTTATCTTCGAGAGGCTATCGAACCATTAGGAAACTTCACTTTCATGTACTCTTGGCGTGCGGATTTGTTGATTCTGGAAACTAAACTTCTATTCTTCTATTCCCTCACAGGTGGTGGGGACACGTGCGACAAGATCAGTAGGACGGCCACCAGTACCACTATCTAGGGCCACGAGAGGGCGGGGCCGCGGTAGAGGCCGGGGTACAACGCGTACCATAGCTAGAGCAACACCCCTGAAGCCACCAGTTTCTCCAATGTAGGAGCAAAACCAAGATATGGTTGAGCCAGTGAGACCAGTCAGACACTAGATATACCCATTTTGATTTCAGACCTTAAGGAGACTTTGGCCCAGATATTGACTGTATGCATGAGCCTTGCTCACGCGGCTTCGGTTCCGGCTGCACCAGCCACTTTGAGGCCGTGGGAGGTGCTTAGACTCCCGTCGCCCGTACTCCAGAGCAGGTAACTCAGTGACTCCAGAAACTAGGGGGAATTACTATCTCATCCGGTTGCAGCTGCTCGGTCCCAGGATGGCCCACCTATGAGTGATGAGGAGCAGAAGAGACTAGAGCGGTTTGGAAGGCTTAAGCCTCCATAGTTTAGTGGGGCCGAGTCGGTGGATGCTCAGGATTTTATAGCCAGGTGCCAGCGGATATTTCGCATGGCAGGTATTTTGGAGACTAGTCAAAGAGGGGCAGTTGTTGATGGCCAATTTTGACTCTCCCTTTTAAAATTAATTTATTTTATACTTAATAATTTACAATGAATGTTTTGAAAAATTATTTCAAGCAATAATACCTGTTTTACAAAATTAATTAAGTATTAATAGTATTAAAATTAATGATTTAGTATTATGTAATTACAAATATATCATAGTTAAAATTTTAAGACTATTTAAATAACTTTTATATACAACACATAGGCTTTATAATTTATTTAACGATTTACCCCTTAGTTTCTATTTAATTAGACTACTATATTAATAATTCAAAATTAGTGTCATAATTTAGAAAACAAAGTATTTTGCAAATAAGTAATTACAATAATTAGTAGTATATTTGATAATTATAATTTTACTGAAAATAATTAAGTTTATTTAAATTGATTTCAAAAGGGTTAAAAGACTAAAAGGCTATAATTATAATTCTTTAATTGTAAACACAATGGCTACCATTTAAAATAATTTAGGCCAAAATTACAAAGCCCAAAGCCAAATCTGATCCAGGTCCAATTCCCTCCTCTCCGCCTTGGCAATCCCCGATGCCTCTTCTTGTCCAATAAGATCGTGCCACATCACTCGTCCCCCCACTCATAAAACAAACACATTTGTTCTGGGTCGTTGATCTAAATCATCAACGGTCCACATTTATTCCTATTTCCCCTTTATTGTAAACCCACGCCATATATTATCTCAACAGTTGGATCACACAGATCAAACAGACCCCATTTTTCATAATAACATTTTCTTTAAAACATTAAGACCTGAATTATCAGGGTTGTTGATCAAATGATCAAATGGCCCAGATCATGTCTTGCATTTTTAACTCAAATATAAGATGTCTAACCCTAATCATTTCCCACGTTGAATAGCCACCCCTCTTTCCTTTTTCCCTCTCTATTCTCTCAAACCCTCCATGCCCATCAATCATGAAATCTTGCAGAAATTAGTGCAAGGTCACAAATACGAACTGTACAACACTCAATGTGTCTCCTATATCCTTGAATCTCGCATGATTCTTTCCCTATTCATCATTAAAATTCAAAACCCATGTTTGAAACCCTACACCTAAAAGACGAAAATTCATTCATCTGATTTCCCCACTCGTTCTTTAAAATCGGAGCATGCATGGTTGATATCTCCAGATTCATCATCAGATTCAGTTGTCCAGAAGTCAAACGCAGTGACATCTGGACATTGGAGCTTCGACCGATGGATCCTCACTTTCAATGGCCACATCCTTCATCATTGTGCTCAAGTAAAGTTCCTTAATGATTTTTCCCTCTATTTTTCTCTAATTTCACCCGCCTTGCTATCATCATCCACCCTTTGTCATCTTCCACTATCTAACTTGAATCTGCTGGAACCCTAAGGCTGCAATGGCCACTATAAATAGGATTCTTCAATTCTCTCACCTAACATCACCAACAAGACCTAACAATCTAAAAAAATTAATACATATTGTTTAGGATCTTTTCAGTTGAGGCTATGTTCTGGCTTGGTTTCTGCTTCCTCTCTTTTCTGGTTCGGAGCTACTCACTGATTGGAGTCTGAGTCTTGGACTCCTAAATTGCTAAACTAAGTCTTGTTTTTGGTTTACTTCCCTGAAGGATTTCAGTAAAACCTCAACTCTACTCTTCGTTTTAATCGTTTGAATTTGCAAGCATGTTTTGTTCTGTTATCTTTTACTGAATGATGTTATTGATAATGTATGACTAATTGGTCCATGTGTTTGTCAATGACATATGACTGAAAAATGGATTCTGGAATCCTGAGTTTCCTTAAGTTGTTTAAATTAGGATTGTGTATTGATCCTATTGAACATCTAATAACTCATATCCATTGATAAGCTTTGAAAATAACTAAAGAACTCTAAAGAATCATAATAGCTAGATTTCGACCTCCATGATGTTATATTAGAACTATGATGACTGCTATACAAATTTTCCTTGGGTATTATTTGCATTTTGTAGTGATTCACCTAATAAACTAGACTTAAGTGAATATGAACTTGTTTAGTAGTGAAAATAAGACTGCCACCATAGTTTGGGAACACCAGTTCATGACATTTAAACCAATCTCTTCTTTATGACATGCCTCTGTGATTTTGTTAATTCTTAGAAGGTCATTTATCATCTGATTAAACCCATGATTATTTGATCACACTATATAACATGTCCTAAGCAAACTGGATTCTTGTATCACCTTTGTGTGTATTCTGATAATTGCCATACACTTAACTGAAGCTATGAGGTGTGGTTAAGATATGTCCATATTCTTATATTTCATTTGTTGTTCTAAAGTGCAAGAATTGAGTTTCACAATATCTGAAATCCCACACTTGATTTGGATAACAGATCTTTAATGTAATGATACCCCTGCCCCTTATCTGAAACTCATGTAGTGACACTATTAGCCTGATTTCATGATGATAACACTCTATTCATGTTTGTAATGATATGACCACTACAAAATGACCCCCATGGATGTTCTCTTGGATACCTACACTCATCTTATTCTTCAATACTTCTGATTGTCTTTCATAATCATGTACATGTCTATATTGTCCTTAAAAACTTCACTAAGCTCACTTAAATGAACTAGACCTAACCTATGAACCTGAGGTGAATTATCTGTTGCTACTGTTTGAGTATAATAGCATACTTTATTCTCCATTGAGATTAGTATGAAGCTAAAAGCTTTTAGAAAGAAGTAATCATGCCATTTGCTTTAGAGTGAAATAGGATTGTTAGCCTATACCTCTGTTATTTAGAAGTTTTAATTAAAGTTGTTAACCTGCTTCTCTGTTAATTCTCTTTTAAAGTTTCAATTGAAACTTTTAACCTGTGTGTATGCTAGAAGATAAGATATAGTTAAAACCAATACTTGACTAATCTAATTGAAGGCTGTTAAGAGAATGTATCTATGCCCAGGGTGTTTTGTACGTTTGAACCATGCATTTACTTTACACTTAAGACATGAATCAGGTGTTCAGGTTTCTAAAAGTAATCTACTAAATGCTCTTGTTCTTGTGTGTGCCTGAAGTTAATTTCTTTGTGCATGTCTAATATGAAAGTGAATCATATGCTTTGGTTTGAATTGTGGTTACAACAATGTGGAGTGGCTATCTTATGATCCTGTGGTATTCTGTATAGCTGTTATGAGAAATGTACATATTTCTGTGGTATGGTATCATTGTGGTATATGAATCTATATTGAGTGCCTCATTAGTATCCAAACCTATAGAGAAGAGTAAGTGTGAGTAGTTAGGGGTATTTGGGAGTAAAGTTTAGTTCTTGGTTGAGCTACTCTCCCTGACACAAGCACTGCCCTAAGCCCCGAGACCCTTGGGAACTTTGAAGTGCCAGGGATCCAAAGAGTACCTTGGCCATGAATGGAATTCTACCCTTAGCCTCTAGTCTATTGACATTTATTAATCCTTATAGGTTTAGTGTTTAATGAAAAAATAGGCTTTCATTGTGAACCACTTTACCATCTGTGACTCCTCACTAGTTCTCATATTCTTGATTGTTATTGATTGTTATTAATTGTCTTAAGCCCATATTAGTTGATTTCATGAGTAATGTACGTTGAGTAGCATATATGTCACGACCCAATTTCCCTCTGTAGGATGTCGTGACGACACCTAGTCTCTAAGACTAGTTAAGCCTAACAAACATGCGGAATATCTGAAATAATAATTTAAAAGCTCAATCATCAACAACTATATAAAATAAAAGTTGTAACTCAACATGTACATCTCCCAAAACTCGGTGTAAATACAAGTCACAAGCTCTAGATACAGTACTGAACACTCCTATACATCATTGTCTATGAAGATGTAAAGAAATTTGAAAAGAACGAGATAGAAGGGCACTACGAGGACAGTAGATGTGGGTAGGTGTACCTTGAATTCGCCAAAGCAAGCAACTTAACGCGCTAATACCGAGGCTGATAGGATGTACTTGAATCTGTACAAAATATGTGCAGAAGCGTAGTATGAGTACACCACAACGGTACCTAGTAAGTGTCAAGCCTAACCTCCATAGAGTTGTGACGAGGGCAGGTCAAGGCCCTACTGAAGATAATAAGAAAATAAGGCAGAACATATAATAATATAATGGTATTTACAAGTAAATGGAACAATAACGAATTTACGGAAAGATAACAACACAGAATCAAGGAAGCTAATACAACACGAAAGGAAAACAAGAGTTTTACATATTAAGGAACATCAACAAAACAGTATAACAAATAGAGAAGATCATCAAGGGCACTCACAAGGTACCACCTCGTTGCCCAAAATCATAAAAAGAACTCACAGTATTTCCTTATATTACCGCGGGAGCCTTTATATTTTATTTTTAAAATTATTTTCCCGAAATAGCATCCAGCGTTTCAGCCCACCTTATCACATCACATGATTTCTAGTAGTTTCCCTACTAGCCACGCGTATCCAGCCCACCTTATCTCACCGCATGCATTTCAACACCCAAACCTTATACCACCACATGTGTATCAATAATCACAACGGCATGGCAGAAACCTCGTGAAAATAGTGACAACCGCACAACAGAAACCTCGTGCAAACAATAACAACAACACGTCAGAAACCTCGTGCACACAACCAAACATCATATCAATAATAACACAAATGCTAAGACATAACAACTAAATAAAGTGATATTTCACAACTTACAACTTGCATCCATGGACACTACGGCCTTTTCAACTCAACACCAAACTCAACACAAAAATCATTCTAGGATAGCAAATTTCAAGTAGAAAATCTCGCAGTGAAATAATGAATACGTTGTTAAGAAAGCAAGTAATTCAACTAAACATGTAGTACAAGTTGCAAATAAGAGATAAGACATGTAGACATGTGAAATTAGAGTAGATACGACTACTACAACATGTTAAAGCAACTCAATTAAAGCATGAAAGGTAACTACATAGCTAAGAACCGAGAATTTCACATTTAGCCCGTGTACACACTCGTCCAATTGCGTGCACGGCTTTCACATATCACAGTTATCACAAAAATACCAAATCGTAAGGGAAATTTCCCCCACACAAGGTTAGCCAAGTCAATTACCTCAACCACGCTAAATGAATCAACTAGAAAGGCCTTTCCCTCGATTTTTCATCTCCGAATGGCTCGAATCTAGCCAAAACAATTTTATACTATAAATATAACTATAGGAAACTAATTTAAATAATGAAATTATTATTTTAGCAAAGAATTGAAAAATCTCTCTAAAATGTCACCCCAGGCCCGAGTCCCGGAACCCGACCTAAATTATAACATCCGAACACCCATTCAATATCGAGTCTAACCATACAAGAATTATTCAAATACGACAACTCGCCTTCCAAAGGACAAAATATTCGTCTAAGAACTTCTACACTTTTTCCCCAATGTTTCCACCCCAAATCCCCAATTCCATGATGAAATCAATGATATATTAGTAGTATTTAATTTAAAAAATGGGTTAAGAACTCGTACCCCAACAATCTCTCTGAATATACCTCAAACATTCGCCTCAAACCGAGCTCTCTAAGTGCAAAATGTGAAATAAGAGAATAAACCCTCGTTTTGAAATTTAAGTTCTGCCGAGGTATAAATTCTTTTTCGCGATCGCGAAGCACAAAGTCTCAGACTGCCAAATTAATACTCTGCCATCATGAAAGACCACATGTGAATGTGAAACACTGCCGCATGAAGCTACAGGATCACAGAACACACCACGCTACTACGATGAACAAACGCGCAAGAACCTGCAGCCCCCAAATCCTTCTACGTGAATGCAACAACGCAACTTTCTTCACGCATTCGTGACTCACTAAACACCAACCTTCCGCAATGGAAAACCTCCTCTCGCGATTGTGTAGATAAAATATCCCCCAGTTCCAAAATACCCTTCACGATCACATTAATCCACTCATGATCGCGTATAAAGAAACCAGAAGCACCAGCTTTAGCAATCTTATATTCTCTGAAATGCGCCGAACATGGTCCGAAGCACACCCGAGGCGCCCGGGACCTCAACCAAATATACCAAGAAGTCCTAAAACATCATATGAACATGCTTGAAGTATCGAATCACATCAAACATTAATATAATCGCGAATCGTGCATCGATTCTAGCCTAAAAACTTAAGAACTTCCGAATTCCGAAACCAAATTTTGCACACAAGTCACACATGACATTACAAACCTATTCCAAACTTCCGAAATCGGCATCCGACCCCGATATCATAAAGATGACTCCTAGTCAAACATTCCAAAAATATTACAACTTTCCAACTTTTGCAATAAACACCGAAATGACGGATAGACCTCCAAATCAACATCCAGGATGGTCCAAGACCAAAATCACCCTACGGATCTAATGGAACCATCAAAACTCCATTCCGGAGTCATCTTCATACAATTCAAACTATTGTAAACTCCTATAACTTAAACGACCCGCTTAGGGACTACGTGTCCCATTTCTGAAACTCACCCAAAACCAAAACCAAACATCCTGGCAAGTCACGCAACCATAGTATAACACAAAGAAGGCAATAAATTGGGGATCAAGTCTAATACACTCAAAATGATCTGCCGTATTGTTACATTCTCCCTCTCTTAAAATAATTATTCGTCCTCGAATGAGTATAGAGACATACCTAAAGTTGAAAAAAGATGCGGGTAACGGCTACGCATATCATGCTCGGTCTCCCAAGTCACCTCCTCGACTGGCTGACCCCTCCAATGAACCTTAACTGAAGCAATGTTCTTCGACCTCAACTTTCTAATATGCCTGTCCAAAATGGCCATCGACTCCTCCACATAAGACAAATCCTTGTCCAACTGGACTGAGATGAAGTCTAACACATGAGATGGATTGTCGTGATACTTCCGGAGCATAGAAACATGGAACACTGGATGAACTGCAGCCAGACTAGGTGGTAGTGCAAATCTATAGGCCATCTCTCCAACCCTCTCAAGAATCTCAAAAGGTCCGATATACCTAGGGCTCAACCTGTCCTACTTTCCGAAACTCATAACACCCTTCATGGGCGAAACACAGAGCAAGACCCACTCCGCAACCATGAATGCAATGTCGCAAACCTTCCAATCTGCATAACTCTTCTATCTAGATTGGTTGTACGAAGTCGATCTTGAATCAATTTAACCTTTTTCAAAGCATCCTGAACTAAGTCTGTACCCAATAGCCCAGCCTCACCCGGCTCAAACAAACCCACCGGAGACCGGCATCGCCTACCCTACCAAGCCTTATACGGGGACATATGAATGCTCGACTGATAAGTGTTGTTGTAGGAAAACTCCTCAAGTGGAAAAAACTGATCGCATGAACCCCCAAACTCCATCACACACGCACGAAGCATATCCTCCAATATCTGAATAGTGCACTCAGACTGTTTGTCTGTCTGAGGGTGAAATGTTGTACTCAACTCCACCCGCTTGCCCAACTCATATTGTATGGCCTTATAGAACCGTGATGTAAAATACATACCCCGGTCAGAGATGATAGATACCAGCATGCCATGCAGCCTTACAATCTAATGAATATAAACCTGAGACAGCTGTTCTGAGGAATAAGTAGTCACCACTGGAATGAAGTAAGATGACTTGGTCAACATATCCACAATCACCCAAATTGCATTGAACTTCCTCTGAGTCCGTGGGAGCCCAACAACAAAATCCATAGTAATCTGCTCCCATTTCCACTCTGGAATCTCTAGCTTTTGAAGAAACCCACCTGGTCGTTGATGCTCATACTTCACTTTCTGATAGTTTAGGCACCGAGATACATATTCCACTATGTCCTTCTTCATACTCCTCAAGCCATCTACACTGGGCACACATAGCCTGCCCTGCATCCATAATACGCAGTCATCTCCAATAGTTACCTCCTTAGAATTACCGTGTTAAACCGTGTCCTTGAGGACAAGCAGATGTGGGTCATCATACTGGCGCTCTCTGATACGATCATAAAGAGAAGATCGAGAAACCACACTAGCCAAAACTTGGCTCGGCTCAGAAATATCCAATCTAACAAATCGGTTGGGCAAGGCATCAATATCCAAGGCTAATGGCCTCTCTGCTACCGTTAGATATGCTTATCTTCCCAAACTCCTTACCTTGCGACTCAAGGCATCTGCCACAACATTGGCCTTCCCGGAATGATATAAAATGGTGATATCATTGTCCTTAATCAACTCTAACCACCTACGCCGCCTCAAGTTAAGATCCGTCTATTTGAACAGTTGTTGTAGACTCCAGTGGTCGGTGTAGACCTCACAAGGATCAATGTACAAATAGTTCCACTAGATCTTCAAGGCATGAACAATAGCTGCTAGCTCGAGGTCGTGGACATGATACTTCTTCTCATGTACCTTCAGCTGTCTAGACGTGTAGGCAATCACCCTACCGTCCTGCATCAACACGACACTGAGACCAATACGCGATGCATCATAGTATACAGTATAAGACCGCGATCCCGAACCCAAAGGAAACACCAACAACGAGGCTGTAGTCAAAGCTGTCTTGAGCTTTTGAAAGCTCTCCTCACACTCCTCAGTACACCTGAACGGAGCACCCTTCTGGGTCAATATGGTCATAGCTGCTGCAATAGATGAGAAACCGTCTACAAATCGACGGTAATACCCCGAAAAACAAAGAAAGTTCTGGATCTCCGTAGCTGAAAACTGTATGGGCCAACTCTACACTGCTTCAATCTTCTTTGGATCTACCTTGATCCCCTCACTCGACACTACATGACACAAAAATGTCACCAAATCTAGCCCGAATTCACACTTTGAAAATTTTGCATATAACTTCTTTTCTCTCAAGGTATGAAGCACAGTCCTCAAGTGATGCTCATGATCCTCCCAGCTTCGAGAGTACACCCTAATGTCTTCAATAAACACAATAAGTAAAAAGTCAATATAGGGTCGGAATACACTATTCATCAAGTGCATGAATGTTGTTGGGGCATTGGTAAGCACAAATGACATCACAAGGAACTTGTAATGACCATATCGAGTCCTGCAGGCAGTCTTCGGGATATCTGGCTCCTGAATCTTCAACTAATGATAGCCCAAATATAAGTCAATCTTAGAGAACACTCTGGCAGCCTGTAGTTGATCAAATAGGTCATCAATACGTGGCAAAAGATACATGTTCTTCACTCTAACCTTGTTCAACTGGTGATAATCAATAGACATACGCATAGAACCATCCTTCTTATTTACAAACAAGATTGGAGCACCCCAAGGTGACACACTAAGCTAAATGAAGCCCTTATCAAGCAACTCCTACAACTGCTCCTTAAAATCCATCAACTCTGGTGGGGTCATATGATATGGAGGAATAGAGATGGGCTGAGTACCCGATAAAAAATCAATACCAAAGTCGATATCCCTGTCGGGTGGCATGCCCGGAAGATCCGTCGGGAATGCATCTAGATAATCCCTCACTACCAGAACTGACTCGATGGTAGGAGTATCAACACTGACATCTCTCACATATGATACGTACGCATCACACCCTTTCTCTACCATCCGCTGAGCCTTTAGAAATGAAATAACCCTACTAGGAACATAATATAATGTACCTATCCACTCTAACCGTGGTAATCCTAGCACAGCCAGCATCATGGTCTTGGCATGATAATCAAGAATAGCATGATAGGGTGACAACCAGTCCATGCCCAAAATAACATCAAAATCTACCATATTGAGCAATAACAGAATCTCCCACAGGTGTGGACACTCCTCCTGAGTCAAGGGCAATCCCTTACCAGTGCCAAACTACCCTTCGCGATCATGTTAATCCTCTCGCGATCATGTATAAGGAAACCAAAACCACCAGATTCAGCAATCTTAGATTTTCCAAAATGCGCCGAACATGGTCCGAAGCACACCCGAGACCCCTGGGACCTCAACCAAACATACCGACAAGTCCTAAATCATCGTAAGAACACCCTCAAAGCGTGAAATCACATCAAACAACACTAGAATCATGAATCACACATCTATTCAAGCCTAAGAACTTATGAAATTCCGAATTTCGAAACCAGCACCGATTCGTACCAAAACAACTCTGATTGACACCAAATTTTACACACAAGTAATACATGACATTAAGGACCTATTCCAACTTCTAAAATTAGAATCCGATCCCGATATCAAAAAGTCCACTCCCGGTCAAACTTTCCAAAAGTCTTCCAACTTTCCATGTTTTGCCAATATACGCCGAAACAACCTACAGACCTCCAAATCAACATTCGGACACGCTCCTAAGATCGAAATCACCTTATGGAGCTATTGGAACCGTTAAAACTCAATTCTGGAGTCATCTTCACACAATTCAATGTATGGTCAACTCCGACGACTTAATCTTCCTACTTAGGGACTATGTATCCTATTTCACTCCGAAACTCACCCAAAACCAAAAACAAATATCCCAGCAAGTCACGCAACCAGAGAATAACACATAGAAGTCAATAAATAAGGGATCATGACTAATACACTCAAAATGACCAGCTGGGTCGTTACAATATCTAATGACCTTCTTTTTCTCTCTTGAACATGTGTTGCAATTCGGCCTCTCCAAATCTCAAAGAACTCAGGCCCAAATCTTGTACCTGTTCTTATGGGAGTCTGAAGTTGCTACTCTCCGTTATCGCTACCTGCTAGGCCTGCTTCTTTTCTAAAATAACCCGATCGGATATTTTGAGCTTTAGCGTTCCATTTTTGTGGTTTGAGACTTTGAGTAGCTTCATATTATGTATTATGACTTGCGTGTATTATTGTTTTAGTTTTTGAGTGGTTCGAGATTGATTTGAAAGAATGATTCCTGTTTTAGAAGTTTTAAGTTGAAAGAATTGACTAATGTTTGACTTTTGGGTAAAGGGACTCGGAATTGGGTTTTAATTATTCCAATAAGTTTGTATGATGATTCTGGATATGTCCAGAAAGTTTGCTTAAATTTTGATGAGTTTTGGATAAGATTGGGTTGTATGGTGATTGTTTTAACTTCGTACGTCGATTTGAGCATAAAGGTTACCATATTGATCAAACGGCCTTTGATTGGTATTTCGACTAAACCATCATATTCGTATCGTAATTCTGAAATCATAGCAACTGAAATCATCAAGTTTTGACATCATATAAGAAATTTATGGTCATTTTACTAAGAATTGGGTTGCTAGATATTTTAGATTAATTATGAAATTGCCACTGAATTCATATTTAAATATCTGTACTATTTCCAAATATTGAAACCAATATATCTTCTTCATTATAAGGTTTAATGGAGTGATTCAAAAGCCTAACCTAAATGGAATTTCATGAGGATTCCATTTAAAGCATCAAAAGTGAGTTTCAGGATCATTTGGCACAAGAAACGAGGTAGAGCAGCTGAGTGTTTTAAGCTATTAATGTTATTGAAGTTTTTCTCATCCTGAAAGTTTGAGATTGGGAGAATTCAAGGATGTTCTTCAAGTTTCATTTATGGGGTAAGATCTAAACCATAACCTAAGTATCTCCCTCTGATTCTCCATTGGTTTAAGCTTTAATCAATGATTTTAATTGAAACCCCATTTAATTCTTTAAATCAAGACCTAGGGTTATGGCCTAAATTTTAAAAATGAGTTAGAGCAATTTATTGCCTGATTCCTTTTGGGGTCTTGTTCTCCTATATTAGGAAAACAACATACTCGAATTTGGCAAGATTTGGAGGAGTATTTATGGGATCCAATAGTGTGGGTTGGACTCTTTGGTTATGAACACCCAAGAGCGATGTTTTGACGAATTGGTTGAGCTATCAGACTCTGATTGAGTCGATTTTCATGTGTGCGAGCTTGTATTGGTTCAGGCTTCACTCGAGTAATCTTGGATTCGGAATCCAAGGTGAGCACAGAATTGACTATTGTTGACTTTTTGGAGAAAATGTAAAGATCATAGCTTTATTTATTTTAATTGGTTTCTCTTGCGTTGTTTGATGTTATTAAGTCATTTTTGTTAGATTTAAGTTGTATTGAGGCAAATTTTAGGGAAAAAGCTATTTGAGAGGGTTGAGTTGGCTTAGTTGAGGTAAGTATCTTGCCTAACGTTATGTGGCGGAAACTACCCCGTAGGATTTGGGTTGATTGTGCTATTTGTGTTATGTGAAAGCCGTGTACGCAAGGTGACGAGTGGGTACACAAGATATATTTGGTATTTTACCGGTTTAGATTATCTAGACTCTTTCCATGACTTTAATTGAATTGTCATGACATGTTATATCTCTCATTGTTAATCTAGTCTTCCATGGTATATTTTGACGTTGTTATCACTTTTTCTATCTCTTACTTGTTATTTTGATCTTATATGCTTTAGTTGAAGTTATTTCCTTCCTTATTGTCTTGTTACCTTTTAATTGTTGAATCTCTCTTAATTGAAGTTGTTGTTTTGTGGAATATTATCTCATTGAGTTATTGGTGTTGAAGTTGTAATAGTTGTTATAACATTGAGGCGAAGTTGTTAATTGTAGAGATACCTTTCTTTGTTGAGCATTTTCATTCATTTTGTTATTGTTGAAATTCTTGTATACATTGTGGTTGATCCATGAGTTATTTGTTGTCGAAATATTTGTGTTGTTGACATTGTTGTAAGTTGTGGCATATGGGCACTTGTGGTGTGAGTTGTGATTGTGTTGTGATATTGATTCACATGTGGTGGTATAAGGCTAGGGGTTGATACTCATGCGGTGAGATAAGGTGGGCTTTATACGCATATTACTAGTAGGGGAACTACTTGAATCCACGCAGTGAGATAAGGTGGGCTAAAACACGTGTAGCTATTTAGGGAAAATAATATTGAAAAGTAAATGCAAGGCACACGTGGTTATATAAGAAAAGATTTTGATTGAGATTGTGAAATATGAATACGAGGCGGTACCTTGGTTGTGATTTTCATTGTACATTCCATGCTGGAATAACTTGTTGATTTGAACGGTCATTGTTCTTCATTCAATCATTCATCCACATTTTGATTGTGTTTGGTTATTCGTTGTTATCTCAGTGTTGGAATGATTGTGTTTTCTTGTGTGAGTCATGCATTCTATGTGATTTATTGTGTTGCTTTAACATGCCAATATGTGCCTCTGTTATAACTTGGTGAATTGATTGTCAATGTGAATTTAATTGCATGGAGTCACTATATCATATTCTGTTGAGTTGTTGGTAATATAGTGGTTTAAATAAACGAATTTTTAATATGCTTTCTTCTATGTGCCTCTTAAGTTAGAACTCGTCATCCCACTCGGTTCCTTTTTATTCTAAATGGTTATCACACTTTCACTATAATTGGGTTCTCAAATTATACTCATCACCCTGTTAGATGTTTACCTTACTTAAAATTGTTATCATGTTTTTTCTTAACAAATTCTAAATTTAATTCGTTAATTTAACTTATTTTTGCTTTGTTTAAAAATGATACTTTTACTAGATTTTATTGATTTCTAAACTAAACCCATCTTATACTCTATTTTGTACAAATTGTATATTATTTTATTTTACTTGATTTCTAAAATAAACTCATTATTAATTTCACACCTTACTTTATTCAAGTTTGGTATTATGTTTTATGGTGTTCAAAAATATATCTTTCGTTCAACTAAATTAATATTTATTACGGTTGCAAAGTACATGGTAGCACATGGGCTTTGCCATGCGAAGGAAATTGTTTTTGTGTTCACAAGGTGCCATATGTGTAAGATTTGGAAATTGTGGTCTATGACTTGTGATTTATGATGTATGATGCCTCGGGGTAATTCTTGTTGTAAGTCCATGCATTCTTGTTGTCATCCGTTTTTCCTTATTTGAGTTCATTTATATCTCATCGGTATTCTAATTATGTTGTTTCTTTATTACTCGTTTACTACTTGCTACCATTTATGTTTCTATTACTTCATTGTTGGATGTTAATCAATAATTTTTCCGTTGTTGGTCTTACATTGACGATCTTTCCATTGTTAGCTTATGTATATCTTGAACATGTTTCTATGTGTAGTAGGTGTCTTGACCTAACCTCGTCACTACTCTACCGAGGTTAGGCTTGATACTTACTGGGTATCATTGTGGTGTACTCATGCTACACATCTGCACCTTTTTTTGCAGATCTAGGTATTATGATCATGTTGTTGAGAGTTGCGTCTGCGCCGTGGGAGATTTCAAGGTATACCTGCTTGACGTTCGCAGGCCCCAGAGTCACAATCTTGCTTTATTATGTTACTGTTAAATTGTAATTCAAAATAGTATTGTGTTTAGAAATTGTAGTGTGTTTCAATAGTGCTTATGACTTCGTACTACTGGTTTTGGGAAATGGATAACTATTGGCCGCTTGCGGCTATGTATGTCATTTAATGGTTTATGATAAATGATTAAATAGTTCAATTTTGTTATTGAATCAACATATGTTAGGCTTACCTAGTCTTAAAGACTAGGTGCCCCTCATGACATCCTGAGGTGGAAAATTGGGGTCGTGAAATTTTCAGGACCAAACCATAGTCCACTACTTCTTCTCTACTACTTTATTTAAGTTTATTATTTTTTACACATGTATATAACACTTACCATATTTTATTGAATGCTTTATTTTATATATTTGAATCATGTGGATAATCTAGGCAAGCCCTAAAAATATAGGTTTAAAAGAAACATTAGACTTAGTAGTAGATAATCCTAATTCGTTAATCATTCATATTGTTTGTGTTTTAATCTTTACTAACAATGTTTTTACGAAGTTGTTTGAAATTAAAACAGCTTTAGCAAAGAACGACAATCGTCTCTTTCAAAAACCAGAAACAGAATCTGAAAATAGGTCTCCTAATTCGCGCTTTTTCTACAAAAACAACAATCAAACAAGTGTTGTTTCCCAGCCAAAGGGCTTCAATAATTCCTACAAAGTTAAAAAATGAGATTTAAAAGTCAAGGTATATCTTAGACCCACTTCTTTACAATACCCTTACTTTACTTGAGTTATATATAAATAGCCATATTTATTTAAAGACAAATGTTTTATAACTTAGCCATATCTCATAAGTTTTTTTTTACAAACACAAACATTATAGACATACTCTTTAAATCATAAGAGATAAGTATTTTTATAAAGAATTTCATAAATTTATACTTGTTGATACCCAATTTTGCCCTCATATTTTATAAAGTGCTCTATATACTTTCAAACTATCATTTTGCACTATTGCCCGATTTATAGGAGTTATATAAGTATTTTCTATAATTTCTAAAGCTTAAAAATTGATTTTCTTGCATTTAATTTGCTCAAATATTTATCAATTTTGCCTTCAAATTATCTTTAGGGTGATTTAATCATCAAAATATATCATTTTATACCCACATGCACTTTATAATATTTTATCTTATTTTTATATAATTATATTTGCATTTTATCCATTTCATCTACACTAGTTACAATAATAGCCTATACTCTATACATAATTGCATTTATTATATTATTTATGCTAAAATAGCATTTTTGTTATATTTTTATAATGTTAAGCTATTATTTTAAGTATTTTATTGCATAAATAATATTTTGTAAAAATTATTTATTAGTCATTTTTTATAATTTATTTTTAATGAATTTCATATATTTAAATTGTAACCCAATTTTGAGCTAATTTCGGACCAAAATCAATGCCCAAAACACTTAGCCAATCCCAATTAACCCTCAGAAGCCCAAACCAAATGACCCTTTACTATACTCGATTGCGACCCATTGAATAACTCGCCCACTTCCCCTTTGATCTTGGTCGTTGTCTTAAATGATCAACTGGCCGTAATAAACCTCTCTTTCTCCTTATATCTTCCACTCCTAAATCTAGGTACCCACATTCCCCCTTTCAACCGCCTATGTATTCTCTCATCCTCTCTTTCTCTCTGAAGAACCCTATGTTCCCCCGCTACTCGTCATGCGTTTGTGGTATTACTTAGGTACTTACCTAATTTTTGCAAGTACCATCTCCTAGATCGTACTGGAATCTACCTCAATCTTTGAGATTTGGACAGTATTTCTTCTTATACATGAAGAAAGGCCTGATTCTTCATACCAGTTGGCCGATTTTAAGCATTGAACCCTAACTAGGGTTTGGAGTTTGATTTCTTTTCTTACCTATTACTTTACTGATTGCATGTATATTTTTCTTTCCCTTATTATTTTCTTCATTTTCTTTCCTTGTTTACTCGTTTGACGTAACTTCTATATAAATCCCCTTCCATGTTTCCCTAACAGACCTTAGCAACTACTGTTATTCTCTCACTTTCACTGGTCTTATACTACTCTGAAACTTAATCGCTTTGACGACTGAAAGCCAAGGCCATCGAAATTCAATTATTGGACCTTTCTTAGAGTGAGCATTGCCCAGGGTTCATCTGAAACCCTTGGGAACTCTGACGCACTGAGATTCTTGGGTTCTGTCGCTCACCTTGCTATTGACGATTGAGATATTGCTGAAATTGTTCTTCTTGTTTACTTATTTGTCAATTGGTAACTGGTAAGTTCTTTAGCCTTCACAATTTCATCTTTTCTTTGTGTTCATGAACTTTTTGTGAACCAAGGTGTTACCATGCTATCTCTGCTTACATCCCTACTTGTCTTAAATTTATTTTGTGATTCTCAACTTTTTCTAACACTAGAACTTGCCTTGTTTGTTAACCATGATCCTGGATTCCTTAAGCATGTTTAGCTTACTATTTTGTGTGTTTCTGAGTACTTATGCCTACTATCTGCTATGAGCCTTTCTCCTACCTTACTCAAGACTATTCTGACGAACCTGTTCACTAACCTAAATGTGTTTGGATGCATTGCTTCTACTAGATCATTCATGTGTAGCTTTTAAACTATCTCGATGATCATGTAATTTATGAATGTCATTATTTCCTGAATCTCTAAAACAAGCATGACATGTTTTATGTAATTCTAATGTGTGCTCTTTGACCTGCTCAATGCTGTATTTTTAAATGTTGCCCAGACTTTCTAGGGTGAATCTCAATGTTTTGCCTCTTCCTGCATATGATCAATTGACACTAGGCTTGATAATTACATATCTTGTTAACTAGAGTTGATATTTTCATCTATCATGAATCCTAATGTCTGCTTGTCCCGTTGGCTTAAAGTTGACATGTTCTTCTACCTACTATGATTTCTTTAGAATTTTATGGTATAGCCAAGCTTCATGTTCAACAAATTGTGCTACTAGTATGTTTTTATGCTAGGCTTTCATGTTAAACTCCTCATATGAAGATTGTGCTCCACCGTTTTCTTGTCTACGATTCTACTAAGCTGTCGTCTGAAGTTCTTTGGGTTGGTTCTACTTTCAAACACCATTTGCAATGTATTTCTATCTTATATTATCCTATCTTGTCACTACTAAGATTTGCTTTTTTGAATCACTTGCCATATGTGTCTTTGGTGCTTAGCATGGTTCTGTTTATTGGATTGAAGCTGATGATATTTCATTTCTAAGAACTAAGTGGTTAAGTTAGTTTACATAATTCTATGGGTAGTTTTGTTACTTGTATGGATAAATTTTGCATCCATTAGCTTAATTACATCGATCATTTGGGCCTGGTGTGTTGGGCCTGTCTTTGGTGTTTGGGGTTTGAAGTAAACTCCCTTCATGTTTGGGCCTGGCTTATTGGGCCATGTGTGTCGTTGGGCATGAGTATTGGTCAGGCATGCTGCGATCATCCTAGTGAGCCTGGGTATTGGACCTGTTGGGTATGTGAAAGCCTATGTGAAGGCCCAGAAAGCATCGCTGTGTTATTTTGTGCTGGACCCGAAGTTGTTGTATTTGGGCCTGTAATTACCCTATTAAGTCTGTAATTTTTCTCTATTCTATTTGGGCCTGTAATAATCTGTAATAATGAATAATGGGGAAGCAATGAAAGTGGGGGGCTAGGATACTTTAATTTTCGCATGAATGGGCAGTGTTACTATAAATAAAGCATGTCTACATGCTTTGTTTGCTACTTTGTTTGACATGCTTTATTTATACACTGATAGAGAATATGCCTATAGGGGCCTAAGCATTTCACTTGCTTTACATATCCTGTCCATGTACACTGTTAGAAAACATGTTTGTAAGAACTTAAGTGCTTTACTTGTTCATATGTCTACTTTTATGCGCTATTAGATATGATGCCTATAGGAATCAAACACCAATGACTATTTGTTCAACTTGTGCAATTGCAGTGTTATTATTAGATAACATGCCTATAGGATCGTATTAGTATATGCTTTTGCTAATACTAATTTAGATACCATGTCTATATGGCCTTAATTGATTAACTAATTGGTCGTTTTGTTGTTCTTATCTCACTTCCCGCCTAGATAATTTGCCCATAGGAATAAGCATGATAAATCTATGTTCAAATACAAACTATTACAGAACTTGCCAATAAGATATTGTTACTCGCTTAGAAACCATGCCAATAGGATCAAACACGAGTAATCTCAAGTTTTTCACGACATCGTTGCCCCAAGCGCAAATTATTTAGAGATCATGTATATAGGCTTTTATAACACTTGTAATATGTAATTTTGATAATATGGACAATGACATTGCCGATGATATGTTCTTAAGCTGTGTGGTCACATAGAAGCCATGCCTATAGGTTTGTAAACAACTCCAATACGTCTCCATTCTAAACTGCCTACTGCATAATCTGAAATCTGTTTGCGTGCTTTTGTTGCTTATGTGTGGAGCCTAACTTGAGCCATTCATTGTCTCTATGTGTAGTCCTAGTGGTTTTGAATATGCGCTTAGTTTTATTATTTTGTGCACCCTAAGAAAAGTTTAGAACCACCCAAATTGTAGGTCCAACGGCCTCCTGGGCCATAGGCATGGGACGAGTAGTGCACATATAGGATAAGGCCTAGAATTGAACTAGAGCGTTATCTAAGTAACTTTAGCATAGTAACTGGGTAGCAGGTGATGGTAGTCTGTGCCCGCTGAATAATATGAGTAACACCCTATCTTAAGAGAGTTACGAAATATTATTTATGTTGCACGGGGTGATCCTTTAGGCTAAAAAACATAGGACCCCCCTTTTTATTCTTTCTTTTCTATTAGAATGGAAAAATAGCTGCACCTCCCTATTCAAGATCTCGTTGTAATAAAATTCTTAGATTTTGTACTCTCTTTGCTCACTTGATCACATAGACTAATCCATATAATTTAAGTTCGGCCGGGACCCACAGTTGTGGTAATATGAACTATTTAAAACATAGTTATTTGCAAATAGGTACCATATCGCACCTTAAAATCATTAGGTGGTGACTCTTCTCTTCTAATATGCATTTAAAGAGTTGTCACAGGTCGAAACCCGCTTTTGGGAAAAACGGGGGGCGCAACAATACCCCCTTTCGTAATCACATGTACATTTTTAGCATTAATATCTAAATTAGATATACAATATGCCACACTTTAACACTAGTTAAGCAGAGTATGGATAACAAAACCTTTAAATCTAGTCAAAGTCCTTTGGAGCTACCTCGGGTAGCTTTTAAGGGGTGCCTAACACCTTCTCCTTATAGGAACAAGAACCCTTACCCAAAATATCACCAGTTAGCAGACTAATAGAGAAATGATCTTAGTAAATAAATAGGTACCCTAAAATACCTTTAAATATTAGGCGACGACTTTCTTTTATGATCAACAGGGAAACCACTAGTTGAATCTTGTTTTGACTCGTGCAAAATAGGGTGTAACAACATGGCGACTCTACTGGGGAATTCACACATAGGTTTTGATCTTAGAAGACTTATACTAGACCTGGAATTTATGATTGTTTGTACACTACATTAACTGTGTTTAATTTGCAACTGTATGCTTACCTACCTTACCTGCTCGTTATGTGCTTATTTGCTTATTTAAAATGCTATTACTAATATAGCTATTTATTACCACTTTATATATAATTCCATCACACTCTTTCGTATTGAGTCTTGGTCATACACTATCACACACAATGGTACGTGAGGGTTGCCTTTTACACCCTTCTGAACCTTCTTTCAAAATTCCTTAGTTTTAGAGAATGGCTTTGTCAGGACAACTGACATAACTTCTCGCAGTATTCAGCCCAATTCAAAATTTAGAAACACTCTACTCTGGCAAACATAGGTCATATTGCATAAACCTTAGTGGGTCGGTCCTAGGGATCAACACATAATTAGTAAAGCCACCCTAATATCAATGGATCACGCACCAAATGATATGAATATTTTGGAAAGACGAACCAATCATGACGAGACACTTAAGATCCGAAGCAAACACTTATCAAACCCCTTATTCTCTACCCTCTTCAGAAATGGAATTTAACCAAAATACTCCCGAGATCAATATGGTGATGGGAGCACCACACAAGCTAAAGCAACGACGAAAGATGATCCATAGAGAACATGGGGACGAAATTTGAACACGCCTAGGAGCACTAACTGTGTTGCTAAACATTCGAGTTGACAGAGTGCTTATGCTTGCTGATAGAGTTCTGGGACCCGGCCAAAGTTGTTTTCAAGTTTGGCAATTGTGAGTTGGTGAAGTTACCAGTTTCACGGAGCTGTCGTTTACAAGGAGTTGACAAAGTGCTTATGCTTACAAGGTTTCTTGATGCTTTGGGTCTAGCAAACAGTCGGGTTTTGAGAAACATTAAAGATGGATGGGCATGCCTAGACCAATTGTTCGACAGGTTCGGACATCATGAAAGCTATGAATGGTACTTTGGAGAATTTCAGTGTGACCAGGCAATGTGGGAAAGTCTCCGACCCATAACCTTCTCTTTGGCACTGCTGGGACTGCTGGTTTTCCCGCAAAGAAGAGGACAGATCAATATCAACTTGCTACCTGTGTTTTGGCAACATTCCGAGGCAACCTCTAAGACACTTTGGTACATCATGGTGTTAGTAAAGATGCTCATAGCTTTGTCCGCATGTTCTCGGGAATATGATATCTTCAAGGGTTATAACCTGCTACTTTAAATCTGGGCCACAGAGCACTTCTTTTAGAGAGAGGCCACAGTTGACTACTTTATGGTTGTCAGCAACATGATTTGAAGTCACACCAAGAGGGTGACGCATTGGGTCTCCCTGCATGGACCTGAAGAATGGAGAGAGATGCTGACCAACTTAAGAGGATAATGGATCAATTGGAGTTGGCATGGCTGGGCAGAAGGGAAATCCTAAGGACTCCCTAGAAGTATTTCATCGAGTTGATAGGACTTGAGGGCATCCAGCCATACTCACCCCTACGAGTTCTCAGGCAGTTAGGGTTGATTCAGGATGTACCTCTCTAGACGAGGACGACACTGTATGAAGACGAATACAATGGGGAGATCCCAATACCAAGGATAAGGAGGCTTCAGGAGGAGTGGAAGGATCTAGTCACAATGCCAATGAGTCAGAATTTCTGGTGCACTCCAGAATATTATGTCTGGATCAATGAAGAAGACGAGCTAGCTCGACCAAGCAGGGAAAGAATAGTCTATTTGGAGGATGTAGTTGCGGCTTTGCAAATCTATCATGAGATTTTGCCACACTACCTCGTGACTACCTTCATGCACTACTACGTGGTCCAGGGTCAATTGATCACATGCTGCCACCTGCCGAGGATGATGATCGAGTAGTTGAATGTTTATAGATTTAGTCTACGACTGAACCGGAGGAAGATCTATAGGAAGAGTCCGAGTCAATGATGATGAAGAAGAAATTTTAAGAAGACCCGGAGAAAGAACCGAAAAAAGAAGAAGAGGTGGGGAATAATTCAGGGAATGGTTACTAGAAGTTGGTTGATTTCACCCCTTTCCCACTTTGTATCTTTATCCCGCACTTTCTCACTTCCCTAAAAGGGCACGTTTCTTTGAGCCCATGTAATTATATGAATGTTGGAAGTACGATGTAACCTCTGCTTCCGCCTATTACAATCCAAATACTATCAATGAAAATCAAAATTTGCTTCGTATTTGAATGTGTCAAATCTAATTGTTTGTCAAATATTCGCGACTTAGACCTACCTAAGGCAAAGAGAGGTCCCTTGAATTTTAGGAAAATGCACTTGCCTTAATACATTAACTAACTGCTCTGTGTGCCTATTATTTGTGCAAACACTGAAACAGACTTTTGCTCTTTTTCTTTTCTTTTTTTTCTCTTCTTATATTACTTTTCAACCCAAAACTGGCAGAACCACCATATAACATAAGATCGAAAGGGAAGATGTCTGTGACAAATAACATGTCCGAACACGCTCTGGTAATAGCTGATAGGCCAGGATGATCGGGAGAGAAGGATGATACAAAGAATGACGAACATGTGGCCAGGATGGCCCAAGAGATGGAATAATTGAGGGAGGAAGTACAACACCTTCGAGAATTGGCATATCTGGTTGTGATGAAGCTCCCACAACCACCTTGTTTTCCTTATCTAGATTCAATCCTCGACCACTTTCCTCCCACTACTCGCCAAGCAAAACATACCGCGACTTCACTCTATACCACCCAGATTATACCTCCAGTAACCCCTGAAAATCCACCAAACCCTCACATACACACTCCTTAAGTACCAAATTATGTTCAAACACCACAAAACCCACCATTTGCCACAAAACACAGTTCATACCCCTGTTTGTGATGGAGTCACTTTTACCACTAGCCAAAACCAGCACATACCCGCGGCACATACCCCTGCACATGGGCAATATGTTCCTCTCATATATGCCATTTCACAATCCACCTTCACAGCACCTGTCACAGTCGGGATGCTTTTTGAAGTCGGTAAATATGCCGAAATGGAGAGGGAAGCTAAGTATAAGGATGAGTAATCAGTGTCCGAACAATCACTAGTATTGACAAAATAAATGAAGAACTTCAAGTCGCTCGAGGGAGAAAAAGTCTAGACTATGAGGATATGTGTATCCATCCCGATGCAGACATGATGATAGGTTACAAGCCTCCAAAGGTTGATATATTAAATGGGACAGGTCATACCCATGCACACTTGAGATCCTACTGTGCTAAGTTAGTTGGAGTAGCAAGAAATAAGAAATTAAAGATGAAGATGTTCAAAAGGAGTTTGACAAGGGAAGCACTTACTTGGTACACTTGCCAAGATCCCCGAAACTAGAGGGAGTAGCACAATATGGCAGAAGATTTCATAAATTGATTTCAGTTCAACACAAAAATTACCCCTTATAGGTTCGCACCGGTAAACTTGCAGAAGAAACCGTCTGAATCATTCTAAGACTATGCACATCGATGGAGGTGAGAGGCCACCAAGGCACAAAACCCATTAGATGATAGTGAGTTGACAATGTATTTCATCAGGGCTAGGGAAGGAATCTACTTTCAGAAAATGATGGGCGTGATGGGGCATAAGTTCCCTGAACTTGTAAAAATGGGAGACTTTTGAGAGGAAGGTATAAAATCCGGCAAGGTACAATCTATGGCCACATTGCAAGAAACTAGCAAAGCAATCCAATATTGTTCAATTGGCAGCGGAAAGAAGAAAAAGGAAGAGGTATCAACAATTATTTCCTATTACTAGTCCAATCCACACCATGGAAACACCTCTTACTCTCCAAATACCCATTCCCCACACCCACCTACTTATTCTCTAGTATACACAACATAACCATACTATAACCCCAACCTCAATAGAACCCACCTCACACCCATACAAATCCAAACATCACGACTATACACTCCAGTTCAAACTGCCACTCATCAAAACTGACCCATCTATGCACCTCGACCTTGCCCAAATTTTGAAGAAAGAGGTCCCTAAAACTACATCCCGATTTTTGAACCTTTGGCTTAACTATTTGAAATACCGAGGAGAGCAGGCTCGATACATCCAATAGAAGGAAGCATTCCTGAGTATCCTTCAAAATACTTTGATGCAACAAAACGGTGTGTCTACCACTCAAACGTGTTGGGGCATGATACGGAGGATTGCTTGAAACTAAAAAATGAAATTATGTCACTGATCAAAAGTGGAGCCATTCAGTGCACCCCAGCTCCGCCCAATGTGAACCACAACCCGTTGCCAAACCATCAGAATCAAGAAGAAAATATGATCACCCTTGTAATGACCTGACCGACCGTTTGAGAGTTGTAGACCTATTCTCCCGTTTTCATCTCCTTTTGTTTTCTACATCTATTATATTACTTGCCGGGTTGGTTGGTTCAGGTTCGGAGAGAGTTCAGAGTGAATTGAGATACTTAGTCTCTTAATTGAAAACATAAGTTGGAAAGTTGATCGGATATTGACTTATTTGTAAACGACCTCGGATTTGAATTTTGATGGTTATGTTAGCTCCGTTAGGTGATTTTGGATTGTGATTTATTTTTCTGTATTGTGATTTGGAGCTCTGTAGTAGAATTAGGCTTGAAATAGAGAAAGTTGGAATTTTGGAAAGTTTGACAGGGAGTGGACTTTTTGATATCCGGGTTTGAGTAGGTTCAAGGTGTCATTTGTGACTTGTGTGCAAACGTTGAGGTCAATCAGATATGATTTGGTAGGTTTCGACGTCATTTGTAGAATTTTGAAATTTCGAAGTTCATTAGGCTTGAATCCATCTGCAGTTCGTGTTTTGATGTTGTTTGAGGTGATTTGAGGGTTTGACTAAGTTCGTATGATGTTTTGGGACTTATTGGTATGTTCGGTTGAGGTCCCGGGGGATTCGGGTACGTTTGTGGTGGTTAACGGATCATTTTGGACTTAGCTTCTTAGCTGAAGTTTTCTAGTCTAATTTTCTGGTTTCCTTATATGCGATCGCGTGGTCAAGTCCGCGGTCGCGTAGGTTAAGCTAGTCACTGATGGAATATGCCCTACGCATTCGCGAGTGGAGGACCGTGATTGCCTAGCTTTGAGAAGTAGTGAAACGATAACACGTGGGCTAGTGTTTTGTTCACGAAGAGGAAACGGGTAGGATATGAGGCCAAGTGTTTTGTTCATCGTGAACGCGTGAGGCCGTAAGGTTAAATTGTAGGGAAGTATAGTTGTGCTCAGCGATCGCGTAAGTTAGAGGGGCAGTGCATCGCGTTCGCGTGGGTGATTTTGCGTTTGTGTAGGGTTAAATTATGGGGCATCATAGTTGTGCTTCGCGATCGCGATGTATGTTCCACGATCGTGATGAAGGCATATCTGGGTAGAATAAAAGATTTAAAAAAATGGGTTTTTAATTCAAAACATAAAAATTGATTTGGGAGCTCGGTAGAAGGCGATTGTTGGAGAGATTCTTGCGTGGGTGTTTGGGGTAAGTGATTTCTATCTAGTTTTGGTTAATTTCCATGATTATGCCTTTGATTCTACCATTAAATTTGTGATTTGGGGTGGAAACATGGAGAAAATGAGGAAGAATTCTTGGGCTAGATTTTTGAGGTTCTGAATGGGATTTTGTTATCGGATTTGTGTAAATTTGGTATGGTTACACACGTGGTTGAATAGGCATTCATATTTTGTGACTTTTTTCGGATTTCGAGATGGGGGTCCGGGTGCCGGGTATGAGCCGATTTCAGATTTTGAGCTATAATTTCATAATTTTTTGTAAAATTGATTTCTTTAGCTCGTATTGATAGTATTGTACTGCTTGTGGCTAGATTTGGGACATTTGGAGGCCGATTCGGGAGGAAAAGGCATATTGGAGTAGAGTTTTGTTCATATTAAGGTAAGTAATAGTTATAAATCTTGTCATGAGCGTATGAAACCCCGGATTTTGTGTTATATGATTGTTTTGGAGGTGACGCACATACTAAGTGACGGGCGTATGGGCGTGCACCGTGGGAATTGTGACTTGGTCCATTCCGTGAAACTGAAAAGTTGAATAAACTTGTTGTTAGGTATATGCTCTCCATATGTTATAGGTATTTGACTGTGAATCATGTTAGAGACCTTGTTTAGGCTATGTGTTGGTACTGTTGGGACCCACAGAGGTTGTGTTTCATGTTGAATTACCTGCTAAATGCTATTTATAATCAGTCTCACATTTTACTTGCATATCACATCTCAGTCTCTATTATTCTTGTTGATACATCATATTATTGTTGTTTTGGTATTGATTCAGCCCATTTCTATTCCTCTATACAATATGGCACCGGCTGAGTTGAAGGAGTTGAAGGAGTAGCTTCAGGAACTCCTTAATAAGGGGTTTATTAGGCCTAGTGTGTCACCTTCGGTGCACCTGTTCTGTTTGTGAAGAAGAAGGATGACACTATGAGGATGTACATTGATTATAGGAAGTTGAACAAAGACACAATGAAGAACAAGTATCCTTTTCCGCGTATTGATGATCTATTTGACCAGATTCAGGGAGCGAGGTGTTCTCTAAGATTGATTTGAGGTCAGGGTATCACCAGCTGAAGATTCGGGACTCAGATATTCTTAAGGCAGCTTTCAGGACCCGTTATGGTCATTATGAGTTCCTCATGATGTCTTTTGGGATGACCAACGCCCAGCAGCGTTCATGCATCTGATGAATAGTGTGTTTTGGTCTTATCTCGACTCGTTTGTTATTGTGTTCAGTGATGATATTCTGGTGTACTATCGTAACTAAGAGGGGCACGCCCAGCATTTGAGGGTTGTGTTGCAACAGTTGAGGGAGGAGAAACTTTATGCCAAATTCTCCAAGTGTGAGTTTTGGCTCAGTTTAGTGGCGTTCTTGGGACATGTGGTGTCTAGTGAGGGTATTCAGGTGGATCTGAAGAATTCTCCAAGTTGGCCCAGGCCGTCCTTAACTACGGAGATTCAGAGCTTTCTAGGGCTGGCCGGTTATTATTGTCACTTTGTGTAGGGTTTCTCATCTATTGCATTGACCTTGACCAAATTGACCCAAAAGGGTGCTCCTTTCAAGGGGTCAGATGAGTATGAAGATATCTTTCAGAAGCTCAAGACTACCTTGACCATAACTCCAATTCTAGTTCTACCATCATCTTACTATTCTTATATAGTATATTGTGATGCTTCTCTGATCGGTATTGGGTGTGTTTTGATGCAGGAGGCTAGAGTGATTACTTATGCTTCACGATTTGGAGTTCGATACCATTGTTCATGCATTGAAGATTTGGAGGCACTATCTCTATGGTGTGTCTTGTGAGGTATTTACTGATCATCGGATCCTCTAGTACTTGTTCAAATAGAAGGATTTACATTTGAGGTAGCATAGATGGTTGGAGCTGCTAAAGGACTATGATATTACTATTATGTATCACCCGAGAAGGCCAATGTGGTGGCCGATGCCTTGAGTAGGAAGGTAGTGAGTATGGGTAGTCTTGCATTCATTCATGTTGGTGAGAGTCCTCTTGCAGTTGATGTTCATGCCTTGGCCAACCAGTTCGTGAGGTTAGATGTTTTGGAGCCCACTCGGGTTCTAGCCTGTATGGTTAAACGGTCTTCTTTAATTGATTGCGTCAGAGAGTGCCAGTATGATGATCCTCGTTTGCTTATCCTCAAGGACATGGTTCAGCACGGTGATACCGGAGATATGACTATTGGATATGATGGGGTGTTGAGGATGCATGGCCGGATATATGTTCCCAATGTAGATGGGCTACGTGAGTTGATGCTTGAGGAAGCCCACAAGTCGCGATATTCCATTCATCCGGGTGCTGCGAAGATGTACCAGGATTTGAGATAGCACTATTGGTGGAGGAGAATGAAAAAGGATATAGTTGGCTTTGTAGACCGACGTCTTAACTGTCAGAAGGTAAAATATGAGCATCAGAGACTGGGTGGGTTGCTTTAGAGGATAAAGATCCCAGAGTGGAAGTGGGAGCGAATCACCATAGATTTTGTAGTTGGGATCCCACGGACTTCGAGGAACTTTGATGCTATTTGGGTGACGGTGCACTTCATTCCAGTTGGTACTACTTATTTTTCAGAGTGGTTGGCTGAGATTTACATCAGAGAGATTGTTCGCCTTCACGGTGTGCCAGTTTCCATCATTTCAGACAGGGGAACGTAGTTTACATTGCAGTTTTGGAGAGCTGTACAGCGAGAGTTGGGTACTCAAGTTGCGTTGAGTACAGCATTTTACCCTCAGACGTACGAACAGTCCGAGCACACTATTCAGGTATTGGAGGACATGTTACGCGCTTCTGTTATTAATTTCGGGGGTTCGTGTGACCAGTTTCTGCCTCTCGTGGAGTTTTCCTACAACAACAGTTATCAGTCGAGCATTCAGATAGATCCGTATGAGGCTTTGCATGGGAGGTGGTGTAGATCTCTGGTGGGTTGGTTTGAGCCCGGTGAGGCCAGGCTTTTGGGTACATATTTGGTTCAGGATGCTTTGGACAAGGTTAAATTGATTCAGGAGCAGCTTCGCACGGCGCAGTCTAGGCAGAAGAGCTATGCTGAAAGGAAGGTCCATGATGTGGCTTACATGGTTGGGGAGAAGGTTCTGCTGAAGGTTTCACTCATGAAGGGTGTCATGATGTTCGGGAAGAAGGGCAAGTTGAGCCCTCGGTTCATTGGGCCTTTTGAGGTACTTCAGAGGATTGGGGAGGTGGCTTGCCTTGCCATATAGTTTGTTGAGTGTGCATCCAGTATTTCATGTTTCGATGCTTCGAAAGTATATCGGCAATCTGTATCATGTTTTGGATTTCTGCACGGTTCATTTGGATGGCAATTTGACTTATGATGTGGAGTCGGTTGCCATTTTGGATCGGTATTTTTGAAAGTTGAGGTCATAGGATATAGCTTCAGTGAAGGTACAGTGGAGAGGTCAGGCCGTGAAGGAGGCTACTTGGGAGACCGAGTGGGAGATGCGGAGCAGATATCCATACCTATTTGAGGCTCTAGGTATGTTTCAAGACACGCTCAAGGACGAACATTTGTTTAAGAGGGGGAGGATGTAACGACCCAGCCGGTTGTTTTGAGAGTTTTATCCCTATTCCCCCATTTTATGCTATTTTTTGTCTCTACAACTATTATATGACTTACCGGGTTGGTTGGTTCGGGTCCGGAGAGAGTTCAGAGTGTATTGAGACACTTAGTCTCTTAATTGAAAGCTTAAGTTAGAAAAGTTGACTGGATGTTGACTTATGCGTAAACCACCTCAAAATTGAATTTTGATGGTTCTGTTAGCTCGGTTATATGATTTTGGACTTAGGAGTGTGTCTAGATTGTGATTTGGTGTTCCATAGTAGAATTAGGCTTGAAATGGTGAAAGTTGGAATTTTGGAAAGTTTGACCGGGAGTGAACTTTTTGATATCGGGGTCGAATTAGATTTCCGGAAGTTGGAGTAGGTTCGTGGTGTCATTTTTGACTTGTGTGCAAAATTTGAGGTCAATCGGACGAGATTTGATAGGTTTAGACGTCATTTGTAGAATTTGAAAACATTCAAAGTTCATTAGGCTTGAATCCATGTGCAATTCATGTTTTGAAGTGATTTCGTAATTTCTTGTAGAATTGATTTCTTTAGCTCGTATTGATTGTATTTTACTACTTGTGGCTAGATTCGGGACATTTGGAGGCCGATTCACGAGCCAGCGGCATATTAAAGTAGAGTTTTCCTCGGATTGAGGTAAGTAACAGTTATAAATCTGGTCTTGATGGGATGAAACCCCGGATTTTATGTTATGTGATTGTTTTGGAGGTGACTCACATGCTAGGTAACGGGCGTGTGGGTGTGCACCATGAGAATTGTGACTTGGTCCATTCCGTGAAACTGAAAAGTTAAATAAACTTGTTGTTAGCTATATACTCTCCATCTGTTATAGATATTTGACTGTGAATCATGTTAGAGACCATGTTTAGGCTATGTGTTGGTGCTGTTGTGACCCATAGAGGTCATGTTTCATGTTGAATTACATGCTAAATGCTATTTGTACTCAGTCTCAGTTTTTACTCGCATATCACATCTCAATTTCTATTATTCTTGTTGATACATCATGTTATTGCTATTTGGGATGATTTTCTTGATTTATGAGAGCCCGAGAGACTAGAGAGGTTAATGACTAAGTGAGGCCGAGCGCCTAATTGTTATGATATTTATGGGATCGGGCTGCACGTCGCAGCATGTTTCATTGATTTATACCATGATTGGCTTGATATAGCGCTTGGGATGAAGGAGCCCCTCCGGAGTCTGTACACATCCCCAGTAAGCGCTGGTACCTACTGAGTGCGAGTATAAGTGCCGAGTGCTGAGTGACCGTGAGGAATGAGTGAATGTGAGGAATGAGTGATTGTGTGGTTGGAGTAAATGAGAGGACTGAATGATTGTTGCCCTGAGAGGCTGTATATAATTTCATTGTTATTGCACATAGTTTCCTTATATCATTGTTTTGAAACCTTCTGAAAGATATTTTTATCCGGTTTTACTTGAACTTGGCATGAACAAACTGATTTGACTAAATTTGCCGGATTTTGGAAGCATGTCTATTTTCCTTGTTGAGTCTACTGTAAATGAATTATAATTGTGTAGCTCATCACTATCTTTCAGTTCCTTATTTATTATTGTTACTTACTGAGTTGGTTGTACTCACACTACACAATGCACTTCGTGTGCAGATCCAGGAGTTTCTAGACACGCAGGGTGGTGATAATTCACATAGCTGACCGTTGGAGATATCGAGATAGCTGCCTGGCGTTCGCAGTCCTTGTTTCTCCTTCCTTATCTTTTTCTTCTCTTGTATTTAGATACAGGCTTGGGTAGACACTTCATTTCTAGATTGGTAATGTATAGATGCTCATGGGCTCAGTGACTCACCGATATTGGGAGCTATTTTTCGCGCTTGTGTTTTGTGTTTTACCCTTGTTTATGAAAAATTTGCTCGTTTAAAATTTCTTGATTTATTTTCTGTCAAATATTGGAAGTATTTTGGAAATGCCGGCTTGCCTAGTACTATCGATAAGAGCCATCACAGCAGGTTAGGATTTGGGTCGTGACAACCCTGGATGAAGATTATGACTTGAAAGGAACCATCATCAGAATAGGGAAAGCGGAGGCCGCAAGGATCCCACCTCGAAGTACTCCAGTGATCATAGTACAATTAAAACCTACAGTGATGGTCCAAACTGACCAGCAACTGTCCACTGCTTCTACAGTGATCGCGTGCACATATCAACAGAAAGAGAAAGCCAAGATAATGGATTCTGCGGCGGCTCATAGAATGACTAGGTCAGGGGGGTTACACTCTTGAGGATGTAAACCGAGGGAATTCAGGAAGAGAATAGATTAAAAGAAGGAATATAACAGATCCGGAGTCTGCAAAATTATGGAAGAGGATGTTAACGAAAGAATACTCCATGGAGGAACAACTGAAGAAAACCCCAACGCAAATATCAATCATGGATCTGCTGATGAGTTCTGAAAGTCACAAAGACGCCCTGATGAAAGTGTTAAGTGGGGTGAACGTGCCGAGCAACACTACTAGCGAGGCGCTGGAAGCAACCATCAGGAAGATGGTAGAAGAAAATATGATCACTTTCCGGAAAGATGAACTTCCTATAGAGGGTGTGGGTCACAATAAAGGTTTACACATCACTGTCAAATATGGAGATAAGGTGGTGTCCCGTGTACTTGTTGATGGAGGATCGGAGTCAATATCTTCCGTCTCTCTACCCTATGAGAGTTTGGTATCCATCTGAGAGAAGTAAAAGAAAGTCATGTGAGGGTAAGAGCTTTCGACAGGTCACAGAAGGACGTCATTGGAGAAATACATTTGGCTCTGCAAATTGGACCAGTTGAGTTTCCCATACTATTCCAAGTGATGGATATTTCATCTTCATACAACCTGTTGCTAGGAAGACCTTGGATACACTGGTGTAGTCCCATATACCCTACACCAGTGCATGAAGTCTGAGTGGGCAAGAGATTGTAATCGACCCCGAATGGAGCCAATCAGCTTATCTGTAACATGCAGTTCCATTCATAGAAAGATTAGATGGGGTCGCTTTCCATAGAGTTGAGATCATGTAGACCATGAAAATAGAAGAGACCGATAAAAATCAGGGAATGCAGTCACCATATAGGTCAAAGATGGCAATGAGAGAAATGATGAAGTACGGATACAAACCAGGAACCGGGTTGGGAGCCCGATCAGACGGGATAACAGAGTCAATTGAGCCGAGTGGGCAGAAATGTAGAGTCGACATATCAGCCCCACACTGGAAAGACTTGTACTGGTGGCTTTGGGAAGAAAGCTTTTGTGCCAGAATGTGTTTCAGGTACAGGTTAGAGCTCAACACCAGAGGATGACATTGTCGATGGAATGGAAAGTTTGTTTGTGACCATGATTGAGGAATGCTATGATAAAATTGATATCAATACACCGACCATACGGAATGCCGAACCAGGAGAGGACTTGCAGAAATGGACTGACATCCCGTCTTTGGTTCGACGGGAGTCTTAGTAGTATGGAATTGTAAAAGTTTTGAAAAGAGCACACGGTTAATTGAGGCTTGAATCGTGTTTGTACCCTTTTGTCATTCACCTCTTTGAACACTTAGACGTTCCTCTTTTGATGAAATAAAAATAAATGCTTTCTTAAAATTATTGAAAAATTATTTATCATTTCATTTATACTTAGTTTTTCTTTTTAGTAATCAAAATGATAAACACATAGCATTCCACGATAATGATATGTAACGAAACCCTCGAACAAAGCAATCCAGATTACGAAGAATATGATGAAAGCATGATGTCAGATAATCTCCCACAAGAAATCAAACAGCTGAAAAGATAGAAAAACCTAACCTTGAGGAGACAGAAGTGGTCAACCTGGGAAATGATGAAGATGTGAAAGAAACAAGAATCAGCATCCATCTGGAAGTAGAGCATAAAGAAGAATTGGTCGAGCTCTTCCGACAATACATCGATGTGTTCGCATGGTCGTATGATGATATTCCTGGGTTAAGCACTGAAATTGTTTCGCATCGATTGCCTACCGATACTGCTAGACCACCAGTCAAACAAAAACCCAGAAAGTTCAAACCAGGTTTGATTTTGAGGATATAAGAAGAAGCAACCAAGAAAATAGAAGCGAACATAGTGAGGGTCACCAATTATGCAACATGGTTGGAAAATATCGTCCTGGTACCAAAGAAGGATGGGAAGATCAGGATATGTGTGTATTATCGAGATCTTAACAAGGCCAACCCGAAAGATGATTTCCCTTTACCAAACATTCATATCCGCAACGACAACTGTGCAAAGCATGAGCTGTAGTCATTCATGGATTGTTTTGTTGGATACCATCAGATCCTGATGCATGAAGAATATGCAGAAACGACGTCGTTCACTATGCCTTGGAGAGTTTACTGCTACAGAGTCTTGCAATTCAGCCTAAAAAATGTTGACGCTACTTACATGAGGTCCATGACAAACCTCTTTCACTACATGATTCATAATGAGAATGAGGTATGTATGGATGACGTCATCATCATATATCAAAAGAGTTCAGAACAATTGGACGACCTGAAGATGTTTTTCGAATGATTGCGGAGGTATAGTTGAAGTTGAATCCTACAAAATGCGCATTCAGAGTCCCAAATAGAAAATTGCTAGTATTCATCGTAAGCAGGAAATGGATAGAACTGGATCCTTCAAAGATCAAAGCCATTCAAGAGTTGTCGTAGCCCAAGTGCAAGAGGTTGTAATGCGTTTCCTTGGTAGGCTGAATTACATTAGTCTTTTCATCGCCCAGTCCAAAATAATTTGTGAACCTATGTTTAAGCTACTAAAGAAGGATGCCACTACAAAATGGACAGAAGTGTGTCAGAAATCCTTCAACATAATTAAGGAGTACTTGTCAAATCACTCAGTGTTGGTTCCTCCCGAGCCCGAGAAGCCGCTATTGTTATACCTGTCAGTTTTGGATAATGCATTTAGATGCGTGTTGGGACAACATGATGAGACCAAAAGAATGAAGCAGGTCATGTTTTACTTAAGTAAGAGGTTCACACTATGTGAGGCCAAATACTATCTGATACATCGCACTTGCTGTACCTTGAATTGGATCACCCATAAATTGAGGCATTACATGTCAGTATACACCACGCATCTCATATCCTGGCTCTTCCCGTTCAAGTATCTCTTTTAGAAGATAATGCCTACAGGAAAACTAGCCAAATGGCTGATTCTCCTTGGCGAATTTGACATTATGTACATAACGCAGAAGGTCATCAAAGGACAAGCCTTAGCCTATCACCTTGCAGAGAATCCAGTGGATAAATATTATAAGAAACTCAATACGTACTTACTAGATGAGGAGGTGTTGTTCGCCGAAGATGATATCACAGAGTGATACCTAAGGTGGAGAATGTTCTTCGACGGAGCGGCGAATTTCAAAGGAGTACGAATAGGGGACTCTGATCAATTGATATATCAAGTTCAATCAGAATGGACTATCAAGAATGTCAATATCCTACCATACATGCACTATATGGTAGGAGCTAAGCAAGAAGTTCACAAAGATCGAGTTCAAGCACATTCCCGGGATCTAGAATTGGTTTGCTAAAGCCATTGCAACCTTCTCATCCATGATTTAGCATCTAGATAAAAATTACATAGACCCTATCAAGATAGAGATCAAATTTCAACATGCCTACTCTTTTCATATAGATACAAAGCTAGATGATAAGCCATGGTACAACAACATCAAAAGATTCCTTGAAATAAGAGAGTATCCAGGGAATGCTACTAATAGTAAGAAGCAAACACTCAGAAGGCTGGAAAATCAATTTTTCCTTAATGAGGAAGTCTTTTATAGGAGGACCCCATACTTGGGTCTGTTAAGATGTGTAGATGTCGTTGAAGCAACTAGATCTCTAGAAGAAATACATGCAGGAACGTGTGGACCCCATGTGAATGGCTTCACCTTAGCAAATACAAATTACAGAGCTGGATACTTTTGGATGACTATGTAAAGCGATAGTATCTTCTATATGCATAAGTGTCACCAGTGCCAGATCCACGCGGATTTTATCTGGGTTCCGCCTAAAGAGGTAAAAGTAATGTGTTCGCCTTGGTCATTTGCCGCTTGGGGCATGGACGCGATTGGACCCATAGAGTGTGTTGCATCAATTGGGCACCGTTTTATCTTGGTAGCCATTGACTACAACACCAAATAGGTCAAAGAATCTACATACAAGGCCGACACAAAGAAAGTAGTGGCGGATTGCATCGGTAACAACATAGTTTGTCGGTTTGGGATACCCGATTCAGTCATCACTGACAACGCAGCAAATCTCAGCATTGATCTCATGGGATAAATTTGTGATAAGTTATGAATTGTCCACCGTAACTCTAGAGTGTACAGACCGCAAATGAATGGAGCAATTGATCGTCCAACAAAAACATCAAAAGTATTACACGAAAGATAGTGGACAATCATAGCCAATGGCACGAGAAATTATCCTTCACCTTACTAGGTTATCAGAGCACCATGAGGAGACCCACTGGGGAAACGCCATACATGTTAGTATATGACACTGAAGCTGTCATACCCGCAAAGTTCGAGATACCATCTTTAAGAGTCATTCAAGAAGCCATGTTAGACGACACAAAATGGACACGGGTCAGGAATGAGCAACTCATGGTCATTGAAGAGAATAGAATGGATGCGGTATGTCATAGTCAATTGTATCAAAATAGTTGTCGCCGCCCAAGAGTAAGAGGATGTAATGAGTTTCCTTAGTAGGATGAATTACATCAGTCGTTTCATCGCCCAGTCCACAATAATTTGTGAACCTATCTTCAAGCTACTAAAGAAGGATGCCACTACAAAATGGACAGAAGAGTGTCAGAAAGCCTTCAACATAATTAAGGAGTACTTGTCAAATCACCCAGTGTTGGTTCCTCCCGAGAAGCAAATGTTGTTATACCTGTTGGTTTTGGATAATGCATTTATATGTGTTTTAGGACAACATGATGAGACCGAAAGAAAGGAGCAGGTCATGTTTTACTTACGTAAGAGGTTTACACCATGTGAGGCCAAATACTATCTGATACATCGCACTTGCTGTACCTTGAATTGGATCACCCATAAATTGAGGCATTACATGTCAGTATACACCACGCATCTCATATCCTGGCTCGTCCCGTTCAAATATATCTTTTAGAAGATAATGCCTACAGGAAAACTAACCAAATGGCTGATTCTCCTTGGCGAATTTGACATTGTGTACATAACGCAGAAGGTCATCAAAGGACAAGCCTTAGCCTATCACCTTGCAGAGAATCCAGTTGATAAATATTATAAGCAACTCAATACGTACTTACTAGATGAGGAGGTGTTGTTCGCCGAAGAAAATATCACAGAGTGATACCCAAGGTGGAGAATGTTCTTCGACGGAGCGGCGAATTTGAAAGGAGTACAAATAGGGGCAATTCTAGTTTCGGAATCAAGACAGCATTACCCGGCATCATCAAAGATAAGGTTCCCTTGCACCAATAATATGGCCGAGTACGAAACATGTATCCTCGGGATCAGGATGGAGGTTGACATAAATATCAAGGATCTTTTGGTCACAGGGGACTCTGATCAATTGATATATCAAGTTCAATCAGAATGGACTATCAAGAATGTCAGGATCCTACCATACATGCACTGTATGGTAGGAGCTAAGCAAGAAGTTCACAAAGATCGAGTTCAAGCACATTCCCGGGATCCAGAATGGGTTTGCTGAAGCCATTGCAACCTTCTCATCAATGATTCAGCATCCAGTTAAAAATTACATAGACCCTATCAAGATAGAGATCAAGTTTCAACATGCCTACTGTTTTCATATAGATACAAAGCTAGATGATAAGCCATGGTACAACAACATCAAAAGATTCCTTGAAATAAGAGAGTATCCAGAGAATGCTACTAATCGTAAGAAGCAAACACTCAGAAGGCTGGCAAATCAATTTTTCCTTAACGGGGAAGTCTTTTATAGGAGGACCCCATACTTGGGTCTGTTAAGATGTGTAGATGTCGTTGAAGCAACTAGATCTCTAGAAGAAATACATGCAGGAACGTGTGGACCCCATGTGAATGGCTTCACCTTAGCAAATACAAATTACAGAGCTGGATACTTTTGGATGACTATGTAAAGCGATAGTATCTTCTATATGCATAAGTGTCACCAGTGCCAGATCCACGCGGATTTTATCTGGGTTCCGCCTAAAGAGGTAAAAGTAATGTGTTCGCCTTGGTCATTTGCCGCTTGGGGCATGGACGCGATTGGACCTATAGAGTGTGTTGGATCAATTGGGCACCGTTTTATCTTGGTAGCCATTGACTACTACACCAAATAGGTCGAAGCATTTACATACAAGGCCGTCACAAAGAAAGTAGTGGCAGATTGCATCGGTAACAACATAGTTTGTCAGTTTGGGATACCCGATTCAGTCATCACTCACAACGCAGCAAATCTCAGCATTGAACTAATGGGATAAATTTGTGATAAGTTATGAATTGACCACCATAACTCTAGAGCGTACAGACCGCAAATGAATGGAGAAATTGAAGCGTCCAACAAAAACATCAAAAGTATTACACGAAAGATAGTGGACAATCATAGCCAATGGCACGAGAAATTATCCTTCACCTTACTAGGTTATCAGAGCACCATGAGGACACCCACTGGGGCAACGCCATACATTTTAGTTTGTGACACTGAAGCTGTCATACCCGCAAAGGTCGAGATACCATCTTTAAGAGTCATTCAAGAAGCCATGTTAGACGACACAAAATGGACACGGGTCAGGCATGAGCAACTCATGGTCATTGAAGAGAATAGAATGGATGCGGTATGTCATAGTCTGTTGTATCAAAATAGTTGTCGCCACCCAACAGCAAGAGGATGTAATGAGTTTCCTTAGTAGGATGAATTACATCAGTCGTTTCACCGCCCAGTCCACAATAATTTGTGAACCTATCTTCAAGCTACTAAAGAAGGATGCCACTACAAAATGGACATAAGGGTGTCAGAAAGCCTTCAACATAATTAAGGAGTACTTGTCAAATCACCCAGTGTTGGTTCCTCCCGAGAAGCCAATGTTGTTATACCTGTTGGTTTTGGATAATGCATTTATATGTGTTTTGGAACAACATGATAATACTGGAAGAAAGGAGTAGGTCATGTGTTCCTTAAGAAAGAAGTTCACACCATGCGAGGCCAAATAAAATCTGATACAGCGCACTAGTTGTACCTTGACATGGATGGCCCAGAACTTAAGTCATTACATGTCAGCATACACCACGCATCTCATATCCCGAATCGACCCACTCAAGTATATCTTTTAGAAGATAATGCCTATAGGAAAACTAGCCAAATGGCAGATTCTCCTCAGTGAATTTGACACTATGTACATAACGCAGAAGGTCATCAAAGGACGAACCTTAACTTATCACCTTGCAGAGAATCCAATGGACAAGTATTATAAGAAACTCGGTACGTACTTCCTAAATGAGGAGGTGTTGTTCGCCGAAGAAGATATCACAGAGTCATACATAGGGTGGGGAATGTTCTTCGACAGATCGGCGAATTTCAAAGGAGTAGGAATAGGGGAAATTCTAATTTCAGAATCAGGACATCATTACCCGGCATCAACAAATATAAGGTTCCCTTGCACCAATAATATGGCCAAGTACAAAATATGTATCATCGGGATCAGGATGGAGGTTGACATGAATATCAAAGATCTTTTGATCAATTGATATATCAAGTTCAATCAGAATGGACTACCAAGAATGTCATGATACTACCATACATGCATTGTATGGTAGGAGCTAAGCAAGAAGTTCACAAAGATCGAGTTCAAGCACATTTCCAGGATCCAGTATGGGTTTGCCGAAGCCATTGCAACCTTGTCATCCATGATTCAGCATCCAGATAAAAATTACATCGACCCTATCAAGATAGAGATCAAGGTTCAACATGCGTACTGTTTTCATATAAATACAGAGCTAGATGATAATCCATGGTACAACAACATCAAAAGATTCCTTGAAATAAGAGAGTATCCAGAGAATGCTATTAATAGTAAGAAGCAAACACTCAGAAGGCTGGCAAATCAATTTTTCCTTAACGGGGAAGTCTTTTATAGGAGGACCCCATGTGAATGGCTGGCAAACCTAACTCTATTAAGATGTGTAGATGTCGTTGAAGCAACTAGATCTCTAGAAGAAATACATGAAGGAACGTGTGGACCCCATGTGAATGGCTTCACCTTAGCAAATACAAAATACAGAGCTGGATGCTTTTGGATAACTATATAAATAGATAGTATCTTTTATATGCATAAGTGTCACCAGTGCCAGATCCACACGGATTTTATCTGGGTTCTGCCTAAAGAGGTAAAAGTAATGTGTTCGCCTTGGTCATTTGCTGCTTGGGGCATGGATGCGATTGGACCTATAGAGTGTGTTGCATCAATTGGGCACCATTTTATCTTGGTAGCCATTGACTAAAACACCAAATAGGTCGAAGCATCTATATACAAGGCCGTCACAAAGAAAGTACTAGCGAATTGCATCGGTAACAACATAGTTTGTCGGTTTGGGATACCCAATTCAGTCATCACTGACAATGCAGCAAATCTCAGCATTGATCTCATGAGAGAAATTTGCGAGAAGTTATGAATTGTCCACCGTAACTTTACAGCGTACAGACCGCAAATGAATGGAGAAGTTGAAGCGTCCAACAAAAACATCAAAAGTATTATACTAAAGATAGTGGACAATCATAGCTAATGCACGAGAAATTATCCTCCCCCTTACTAGGTTATCATAGAATAATGTGGACATCCACTAGGGAAACACCATACATGATAGTATACGGCATTGATGTTGTGATACCCGCAGAGGTCGAGATACCATCTTTAAGAGTCATTCAAGAAGCCATGTTAGACGACACAAAATGGATACGAGTCAGGTAGGAGCAACGCATGCTCATTGACGAGAAGAGAATGGATGCGGTATGCCATAGTCAATTGTATCAAAATAGGACGGCCAATGCACTCAACAAAATGGTGAAGCCTCGCCAGTTCATATCAGGGTAGTTGGTTTTGAAGAAAATATTCCCCTCATCATGATGAGGCCAAAGGAAGGTTCGCACAAAATTGGCAAATTACTTGCGTGGTTCACTGAGTGTTATCGGGGGGAGCTTTGATCTTGGCAGAGATAGATGAAAGAATCAACACAAACCCTATCAATGCGGATGCAATCAAAAGATGTTATGTTTGAAGACAATAGAGTTAGGTTTTGGTTGAACTGAACTACGCTCAACCTGACTTCCCATGGAGGGATACGTAGGCAACCGACATAATGTTAATTTTTTCTCTCCCCCCCCCCCTCTTTTGTAATAGGAGATCCAAATATCATCTTGTATGTAATCGGAACTACGCCACTACTTGATTTTCTTGTGAAGGAATACGTAGGCAATCCTCATTGGATTCAGCCATCTTTTGTAATTGAATTACGTTATGGCCTGATTCCATTTTGGATACGTAGGCAGTCAGAGTCATACTCAGCCACTTCATTTTCAATCTCATCATTTTGCATCTGTGGTAATCGGACTACGTTTTGACCTAATTCTATTTGGATATGTAGACTGTCTGAGTTAGGCTCGGTCATCTTCATCTTATTTTCTTTACCATTACCCACGCGCTATGTTCATACCTTATTCCATTTCAGATATGTAGGCAACCTGAAAGGGTTTGGTCATAACCCTAGTAAAACCTGAAAGGGTTTGGTCATAACCCTAGTAAAACAGCAAGAATCCACATCGTCATAAGCATCATGGGGGATAGACATCAATAGGATAGATTCATCAAGAAACAACGCTCATATTTGAGGAACTTCTGAAACATGTCATAATCCGGAAAGATGACATCCAAAATATTTTCTAAAGATATCATAATTCGCTCCACCTACCAAACTTCATGGCGTAACCTCATCGGGACCGGGGCAAAGGCAGGACGATGGTCAACACAAACCAACACCCCCTGCTAAGAATATTTCTTCTAATTCAGGGCCAACATGACATAAAGAAGTGCTGGAACACACTGAGGCAATGACGGTTCCGCCACTCCCTCATAATTATCACCATTTTTTCCTTATTCAATTTTTCCTTATATAACTAAAAACTAACTCTCAGATTTGTGCATGTATCTTGGAAACAGGTTGTTGACTTAGAAGAAGCATATTGTATATTGCAAACTGTCTAGTCGAACCTCGGCTTCGCCAATCAAATCCTTGTATATAGCAAATTGTTCGCTTTGCCAAGATGAGTGATCCATACCGCCGCTCTGCCACATCGGAGATAAGAATAGATAGCTGCAAACCTCATCACCAACATTCTGCCAAGTGACGTCCATGATTTAGTTTTTTAGTGAAGAGTGCCTCTTGGGCATGCTCCTCATTTCTTTATTTTATCTCGAACGTTTTGACATTTTGCTCATGCAGCTTACATGCATGATTGCATTTTTTAAGTCAGAAACTCCCATCGTGTGGAGATACTTTACATTTTAGTTCAATCACTCCCATCACGCGGAGATACTTTACATTTGAATGCAACTTCACCCAGTAAGCGGGGATGCATATACATTACAATTCAACTACTCCCATCGCGCGGAGATACTCCCAACATGAGGAGACTTAATTCTCTGACAGCTGTGGGATGGTACACAGCCCGGCTAACAATCTAGTATAAATTCAAGTATCTCATCATCCCAATACCAAATAGCGGCTAGCCGGCAGCTAGGCATCATCATTCTTGCATCATTTATATTTCATCTTAGTATATTCTGCATTCCAATATCTTGGTATGTGTGTATTTCATTCTTTTTGCAGGAACAAAGATCGCAACGTGGAACTCCTTCTAAGCATCAAACCAAGCTACAACGCTATGAGGGACATCAAACTCATAAGCAGGCCAAGGATCCGAGCTCAAACTCAAATACGATCAGTGGAACTCTTATTCTTCAAATCAAGCTGCAACTCAAAGATATATTGGGTACCAAGTCTTCCATCTCACGATATCGTCATAATATGATTCTGGGAGAATTCATGAGAGCATCTCTTCCCCAAAATCTTCACTACAAAACTACATGAGGCCAGATCCTCATTAAGCTCGAGGTTTGTAAGTAATTCAAAGCCATAATTCGGCCCGAACACCCCAAAAATCTTCCTGGAATCCTTCTTAACCCATAACCCTACAACTCATAATCTTCCTTAATCTAAAAGACATTCATGCAAGGCATGCCTAAAGTCGGGATAAAATTGGCCTTGGTTGAATATCTTTGTCCGCAAACGCTTTTATCGTCAACGATCAAAGAGGGGTAGCTGTGGATGGACAATTTTGACACTCCCTTTTAAAATTAAATTATTTATAGTTAATAATTTGCAATGAATGCTTTGAAATTATTTTCAAGCAAAAATACCTATTTTACAAAATTAATTAAGTATTAATAGTGTTGAAATTAATGATTTAGTATTATGTAATTACAAGTATATCATACTTACTATTTTAATATTACTTAAATAAATTTTATATACAACACATAGGCTTTATAATTTATTTAATGAATTAGTCCTTAATTTTTAATTAATTAGACTACTATGTTAATAATTCAAAATTAGTGTCATAATTTAGAAGACAAAGTATTTTACAAATAATTAATTACAATAATTTGTAGCATATACTATAGTTATAACTTTTTCTACATTTTAGTGAAAATAAATAAGTTTACTTAAATTGATTTCAAAAAGGTTAAAAGGCTATAAGGATATAGTTGTAATTCTTTAAATATGGTTACCATTTAAATTATTTTGGCCCAAATTAGCAAGCCCAAAGCCAAATCTGACCCATGTCAAATTCCCTCGTCTCCACCTTGGCAATCCGTGTTGCCTCTTCTTGTCCAATAAGATCATGCCACGTCACCCATCCACACACTCACAAAAGAAACACATTTGATCTGGGTCATCGATCTAAATCATTGACGGTCCACATTTAATCCTATTTTTCCCTTTATTTTTAACCCCACGCCAGATATTATCTCAACTGTTTGATCATACATATCTAACAGACCCGATCAAACGGACCCCATTGTTTCCTAATAACCTTTTCTTTAAAACATTAAGACCTCAATTATCAGGGTCGTTGATCAAATGATCCAGCGGCCCAGACTCTGTCTTGCATTTTTAACTTAGAGACCAGACCTCTAACTCTAATCATTTACCACGTTGATCGGCCGCCCCGCTTTCCTCTTTCCCTATCTATTCTCTCAAACCCTCCATGCCCATCAATTATGAAACCTTTCACAAATCGGTGCAAGGTCACAACTTCGAATCTTACAACAATCAATTTGTCTCCTATATCTGTGAATTGCGCCTGATTCTTTCCCCATTCATCATTAAATTCAAAAGCCCAATTTGAAACCCTAGTCCTAAAAGATGAAACTTGATTCGTCTGATTTTCTCACTCGTTCTTTCAAATCGAAGCATGTATGGTTGATATCTCCAGATTCATCATCATCATTTGTTATCCGGAGGTCAAACGCAATGACCTCTAGACATGGAGCTTTGATCGATGGATCCTCACTCTCAACGATCAAATCTTTGATCCTTGTTTCAAGGTAAATTTCCTTGATGATTATCCTTCCTCTGTTTTTCTCTGATTCACCTGCCTTGCTATCATCATCCACCCTTCATCATCTTCCACTATCTAACTTGAATATACTGGAATCCTAAGGCTTCAATGGCCACAATAAATAGGAGCCTTTAATGCTCTTACCCAACATCACCAACAACACCTAACAATTTGAAAGAATTAATACATAGTGTTTAGGATCTTTTCAATGGAGGTTAACTTCTCACTCGATTTATGATTCCTTTCTTTTCTGGTTCTGAGCTACTCACTGATTGGAGTCTGAGTCTTGGATTCCTAAACGGCTAAATTAAGTCCTTTGTTTGGTTTGTTTCCCTAAAAAAGGTCAGTAAAACCTCAATTTTATACTTCCTTTTAATCGTTTGAATTCTTAAGCATGACTTGTTATGTTATCTTTTACTTAATGGCATTATTGAGAATCTATGGTTGATTGTTTTGTGTGTTTGTCAATGACATATGGCTTATAAATGGATTCTGGAATCATAAGTTTCCTTAAGTTGTTGAAATGAGAATTGTGTATTGGTCCTAATGAACATCTCATAACCCATATCCATTGTTAAGCTTTGAAAATAACTAAACAACTCTCAAACAATTCTAATAGCTAGCTTCCAACCTCCTTGATGTTCTATTGGAACTACCATGACTACTATACTAATCTTTCTTGGATATTATTTGCATTTTATAGTGATTCACCTGATAAACTAGACTAAAGTGAATATGAACTTGTTTAGTAGTGAAGATAAGATTGTCACCTTAGTTTAGGAACAACAGTTCATAACATTTTAACCAATCTCTCTTTTCTGGCATGCCTCTGTGATTCTGTTAATTTTTAGAAGGTCATTGATCATCTGATTAAACTCATGATTGTTTGATAACACTATATAAACATGTCCTAAGCTTATTGGATTCTTGTATCACCTTTGTGTGTATTCTGATAATTGCCATAAACTTAACTGAAGCTATGAGGTTTGGTTAAGATGTGTTCATATTATGATATTTCATTTGTTGTGCTAAAGTATTGGAATTAAGCTTCACTATATCTGAAACCCCACACTTTATTTGCATAACAGATCCTTAATGCAATGATACCCCTACCCCTTTTCTGAAACTCATGCAGTGACACTGTTAGCCTGATTTCCTGATCACAACACTCTATTCATGTTTGTAATGATGTGACCCCGGTTAAACGTCCAATTTGGGTATTCTCTTAGATACCCTAAACTCATCTTGTTCTTCAATACATATTCTTGTCTTTCATAATCATATACATATCTATATTGTCCTTAAAATCTTCACTAAGCTCACTTAAATGAATTAGGTCTAACCTATGAACCTGAGGTAAATCTTCTATTGCTACTGTTTAAGTATAATACATGCTTTATTCTCCAATGAGATTAGTATAAAGCTAAAAGCTTTTATAAAGAAGTAATCATGCTATTTGCTTTAGAATAAAATAGGATTGTTAGCCTATACCTCTGTTAATACTCTGTAGAAGTGTTAATTGATGTTGTTAACCTGCATATTTGTTAATACTCTTTAGAAGTTTCAATTTAAATTGTTAACTTGTGTGTATGCTAGCAGATAAGACTTAGTTAAACCAATCCTTGACAAATCTAATTGAAGGTTGTTAAGAGACTGTATCTATTCCGAGGGACTTTTGTAGGTTTGAACCATGCATTTACTCTACTCTTAAGACATGTGATTCAGTTATTCAGGTTTCTAAAAGTAATCTACTAAATTATCTTGTTTTTGTTTGTCTGCAGTTAATTTCTTTTAGAATGCCTAACATGTTATAATCATATACTTAGGTTTGACTTGTTATTAAAACAATGTGAAATTGGATGTATTATGATCTTGTGGTATTTTGTATAGATGTTATGAGAAATGTATATATTTCAGTGGTATGGTATCACTATGGTATAGGGATCTACATTGAGTACCTAATTAGCACTCAAACATGTAGGGAAGAGTAAGTGTTAGTAGTCAGGGGTATTTGGGAGTAGATTTTAGTTCTTGGTTGAGCTACTCTCTCTAACACAAGCACTGCCCTGGGCCTCGAGAACCCATGGAACTTTGATATGCTAGTGATCCAACGAGTACCTTGGCCATGAATGGAATTCTGCCCTTAGCCTCTAGTCTATTGATATTTATTAATCCTTTTTAGGTTTATTGTTTAATGAAAACAATGGCTTTCATTGTGAACCCCTTTACCATCTATGACTCCACACTAGTTCTCATATTCTGGATTGTTATTGATTGTTATCAATTGTCTTAGGCCCATACTAGTTTATTTCATGTGTAATTATGTACATTGAGTAGAATATATAATGACCTTCTTTTTCTCAATTGAACATGTGTAACAATTCGAATTCCCAAAGAACTTAGGCCCAAGTCCTATACATGCGCATATCGGAGTCGGAAGTTGCTATTGTCTGTTCTTGCTACCTGCTGGGCCTGCTTCTTTTCAAGCCCAAACCAGAGTTCACTACTTCTTCTCTACTACTTTATTTATGTTTATTATTGTTTTACACATGTATATAACACTTACCGTATTTGATTGAATGCTTTATTTTATATCTTTGAATTATGTGGATAATCTAGACAAGCCCTAAAAGCATAAGATTAAAAGAAATATTAGACTTTGTAGTAGATAAACCAGAAACGGAATTTGAAAATTTGTCTCCTAAATCGCCATTTTTCTACAAAAAAAACAACAAGTGTTGATGCCCAGCCAAAGGGCTTCTAATGATTCCTTCTATGTTAGAAAATTAGATTTGAAAACCAAGTTATATCTTTGACTCATTTCTTTACAATACTCTTACTTTACTAGAGTTATATATAAATAGCCATATTCATTTAAAGACAAAATATTTTATAACTTAGCCATATCTCATAAGGTTTTTTTAAAAACACAAACACTATAGACATACTCTTTCAATCATAAGAGATAAGTATTCTTTTAAAGACTTTAATAAATCTACACCCTCTTTCAAGGAGTTGTGTAGGCAGTTTGATCAGTAACGCCAAGAGGGTATGTCAATAACCCAGTATGAGATGAGGTTTTCAGAGTTTGCTCGTCATGCGGTATTGTTGGTTCCCATTGATAGGTAGAGTATTATGAGGTTCATTGATGGCCTCAACTATGGACTGCGTTGCATCATGACTCGGGAGATTACGACGGGTGTGAAATTTGATGAGGTGGTTAATATTGCTAGACACCTAGAGTTGGTTCATAGTCAGGAGCGTAAGGAGAGAGAGTCCAAGTGGCCTCGTGGTTTGGGTGGTTTCAACAGTGCCTCATTAGGAGGATAGTCCCACCACAGTAGAGCCGTCCTTATAGGCCTGCTAAGATGGCTCGTCAGGCTCATCGAAGTGCATCAGCTAGCCATGGTTCATACAGTGCTCGTTCAGATCATCCATATTTTAGCTCCCTCCTAGCTCAAAGTTCATCTCGTGCTCCACCAATCCAGGGTTCATTTGTACTAGGTTCTTCTAGTTATTATTCTGGTTCTCGGGGTCCGATTCGATCCCCGTTGCCATTGTCGGATCAAGGTTTCTTCTATTGTGGAGCATTGGGGAATGTGAGAAGTTATTGTCCCCCTCTTATGGGAGGTCCAGTTCAGCAGAGAGGTCAGGCTATGAATTCTGCACTACTTACTTCACCACCCGCTCAGCCAACTCGGGTGAGACTCAGGTCGAAAGGTCGTTACTTCAAAGGTCCTTCAAGTCCAAAGGTCGTTGCTTCAAATGCAGTTATCACATGTATTTCTCCAGTGTGCCACAGGGATGCTTCTATATTATTTGACCCTAATTCCACTTATTCATATGTATCATCGTACTTTGCTCGTTATTTGGATATTCCCCATGATTCCTTAGTTACACATGTTCATGTATCTACGCTGGTGGGTGATTATATTATTGTGGACCACGTGTATTGGTTGTGTGTAGTGAATATTGGGGGTTGGAGACAAGAGTTGATCTCTTAATGCTTATCATGATTTATTTTGACGTGATTCTTGGAATGGATTGGTTATCCTATTGGCGATGCCGGGATTTCTTAGGATTAAGTGGAGAGGTTCTCAGGACTATGTTCCTAGTAGAGTGATTTCACATTTGAAGGCCCAACGGATGCTTGGGAAGAGATCTCTGGCATATTTGGCCTTTGTGTTGGTGTTGATACTCCTACCATTGATTCCGTTCCAGTAGTGCGAGGCTTTCCGGATGTATTTCCTATAGACTGATGGTAGGCTATAATTACGTGTTTTAGTCTCTTATTGCACTCTAATTCACTACACTTTACTTGTGTTGAGCTTTAATTGGTAGTTTTTTACACTTATTGTGGGTTTTATGCCTTGTAGGAGTTATTCTTAACTATGTAGATATTGTGGAGCTAATTCGAGCTATTTGGATATTTTTAGTTTGAGTAAAAGCTCAAGGGATTAATCTGGGATCATGTTTTGGGGTCGAGGACCACGTTTGGACGTCAAAAATGAAGCTCAGAGTCGTACTATGAGAAATGTGCAATGCCGCGGTGTGTGGGGCGACGCGTGGTGCGCTGCGGCTGTACAAATCCAGCATGTTGTCAATTGTGTAGCCCCCTGATGTTCTCTACTAATGCCTTGCATGGCGTGTCGCCCCATGCGGCGCACCTCTGCAAGTTTTACAGAGTGAAAATCCTACTTCGGCTAAGAAAGGTTGATTTCATCTAGCCCGACCCTACTTGGTATAAATACATGGAAACGTTATTTTCTGTACTTTTGACATACGTTCGACCGAATAAAGCTATGGAAGAGTTGGAAGAACATAAGCACAAGGATTATATCATTTCTTTCTCAGTCAAGACCGTAGTTTGGATCGAATTTATGTTTTCCTATAATTTAATTATATTTGTGATGAATTTCTCCATATCTATGGAGTAGTTGCCTTTAGGGTTCGATGGATTTAGTGTATTGATGATTGTTTGTGGATTATAACTCTAGTTTCAAGACAAGAGGGGTTGCTCTGATGGTAAGCAACCTCCACTTCCAACCAAGAGGTTGTGAGTTCGAGTAACCCCAAGAGCAAGGTGGAGAGTTCTTAGAGGGAAGGATGCTGAGGGTCTATTGGAATTAGCCTCTCTACAATATGGTAGGGGTAAGGTCTGCGTACACACTACCCTTCCCAGACCCCACTAGTGGGATTATATTGGATTGTTGTTGTTGTTGTTGTTGTTTTATGTATAGAAACGTTTTGGATGATTTAATTATTGCATCTATATTCACTAGTTCATGTAATCTAAAGAGGCATAACTTGTGATATCTTTGCATTATTTTGTTGGTTGAGTTCATAGATTCTTCTAAATAATCGAAAGAGGCAAGTTTAATCATTGATTAAACCTAGTTAGGAGAATAATCGAAAGAGGTTTTCCTAAAGACCAATCCACTATGCATTCTTGCATATCTTCACAGTGCTTAAATTGGTTCATCTCGTGAGGTTAAGACTTAATCGAGAGAGGAGTTTCTACTTAACGTTTGAACTAATAATTGAGTGAATTCGAGAGACTCACTTGAACATTAGAAGTGAATTGTCTAGATATATATCCCGAATAACTATCTTGCACCTATCTATCAAAACCCTATCTTCTCCCGCTGATAACTTTGTTTGCTTCGCCTTTGTCTTGATAGTCACTAGTCAATACCTTTAGATTCTTAGTTAATTTTAGTTATTACTCATATAAATCTCAACTGTTGATCCTCCTGAATAGAAATCTAGCTAGAAAATACAAGAATATTGTTTAAATCCAATCCATGTGGATACGATATTATACTATACTATCTTTGATTATCGGGCATAAATTAAGTGTGTGTTTTGCACTCGTCACAAACCTGCCAGGCATGCCACCCGACAGGAATATTGATTTTGGTATTGAGTTGGTGTCGGGCACTCAGCTCATTCTATACCTCTGTATCATGTGGTGCTAGTAGAGTTTAAGGAATTGAAAGAGAAACTTCAAGAGCTTCTCGATAAAGGGTTCACTAGGCCTAGTGTGTCACCTTGGGGTGCACCAGTTCTGTTTGAGAAGTAGAATAATGGTACTATGTGGATGTGCATTGATTATAGGCAGTTAAACAAAGTTATAATTCAGAACAAGTACCAAGTGTCTTGCATTGATGACTTATTTGACCAGCTTCAGGGTGCGAAAGTGTTCTCTTAGATTGATTTGAGGTCTAGGTGTCACTAGTTGAAGATTCAGGATTCTGATATCCTGATGACGGTATTCAAGACCCTCTACAATCACTACGAGTTCCTCGCGATGTCTTTTGGTCTGACCAATGCCCCAGCAATATTTATGCATTTGATAAACAGTGTATTCCAGCCATATCTTGATTCTTTTATCATAGTATTTAATGATAATATTATGGTGCACTCACATAGCCAGAAGGAGCATGTGCAGCATCTGAGGATTGTATTACAGACGTTGAGGGAGAAGAAGGTTTATTCTAAATTCTCCAAGTGTGAGCTCTGTCTTGATTCTGTGGCGTTCTTGGGACACATGATATGCAGTGAGGGATAAAGGTTGATCATAAGAAGATCGAGGCAGTTCAGAGTTGGCCCAGACCATCTTCCACTACTGAGATTCAGAGTTTTCTTAGCTTGGCAGGATATTATCGTCGTTCTGTGGAGGGTTTCTTGTCCATTGCTGCACCTTTGACTAGATTGACCCAGAAGGGTGCCCCATTCATATGGTCTGATGAATTTGAGGAGAGCTTCCAGAAGCTCAAAACTACCTTAACCACAACTCCAGTACAAGTTTTACCTTCAGCATCGGCTTTATATACGGTGTATTATGACACTTCTCGGATTGATATTGGGTGTGTCTTGATGCATGAGGGTAGGGTGATTACTTATGCTTCACTAGTTGAAGCCCCACGGGAAGAACTATCCCGTTCATGATTTAGAGTTAGCAACCAATGTTCATACATTGAAGATTTGAAAGCATTACCTCTACGGCGTGTCTTGTGATGTACTTACAGATCATTGGAGTCTACAACACTTTTTCAAGTAAAAGGATCTAAATTTGAGGCTGTGGCGATGGTTGGAGTTGTTAAAAGACTATGATATTACCATTTTGTATCATCCTGGGATGGCCAATGTGATGTCCGATGCCTTGAGTAGAAAGTCAGTGAGTATGGGTAGCCTTACATATATTCCACTTGGTGAGAGACCGCTAGCATCAGATGTTTAGGCCTTGGCCAATCAGTTCGGGAGGTTGGATGTTTCAGAGTGTAGTCGGGTTCTAGCTTGCGTGGTTTCTCTATGTTCTTTATATGAGCGCATCAGAGAGCGTCAGTATGATGACCCCCGTTTGCTTTCTCTTAAGGATACGATATAGCACGGTGATGCCAAGGAGGTTTCTATTGGAAATGATGGGGTGTTGCGGATGCAGGGTCGGATTTGTGTGCCTAATGTGGATGGGTTACGTGAGTTGATTCTTGAGGAGGCCCACAGTTTGCGGTATTCCACTCATTCGGGTGCCACAAAAATGTATTGGGACTTCAAGCAGCAATATTAGTGGAGAAGAATGAAGAACGATATAGTGGAGTATGTGGCTTAGTGTTTGAACTGTTAGCAGGTAAAGTACGAGCATCAGAGGTCGGGCAATTTTCTTTAGAGGCTTGAGATTCCTGAGTGGCAATGGGAGCGTATCACTATAGACGTCGTTGTTGGACTCCTACGAACTTTAAAGAAATTTTATGCTATTTGGGTGATTGTGGACCAGTTGACTAAGTCCGCACATTTCATTCCGATCGTGACTACCTATTCTTCAGAGTGGTTGGTTGAAATCTATATCCGCAAGAGTTTTTGTCTTCATGGTGTGCCGGTGTCCATTTTTTCTAATAGGGGCACACAATTCACATTGCAGTTTTGTAGAACAGTGCAACGAGAGTTAGGCACATGGGTTGAGTTGAGTACAACATTTCAACCCCAGATGGACGGATAGTCCAAGCGCACCATTCAGATATTGCAAGATACGCTACGCGCTTGTGTTATGGATTTCGTGGGTTCTTCGGTTCAATTTCTATTTCTTATAGAGTTTACCTATAACAACAACTACCAATCGAGTATTCAGATGGCTCCTTTTGAGGCTTTATATAGGAGGCCGTTTCGATCTCCAGTTGGGTGGTTTGTGCCGGGGGAGGCCAGGTTGTTGGGAATGGATCTTGTTTAGGATGCCTTGGAAAAGGTCAAGTTGATTCAGGATCGGGTTCGCACGACACAGTCTAGACAGAAGAGTTACACTGATTGAAAGGTTTGTGATATTGCATATATGGTGGGAGAGAAGGTATTGCTCTGAGTATCGTCCATGAAGGGTGTGATGAGGTTCGGAAAGAAGGGCAAGTTGATCCCTCGGTATATTGGCCCTTTTGAGGTGCTTGAGAGGATTGGAGAGGTGGCCTACAAGCTTGCATTACCACCTAGTCTATCGAGTGTTCACCTAGTGTTTCATGTTTTCATGCTCTAGAAGTTTTATGGTGATCCGTCTCATGTTCTAGATTTCAGAACGGTTCAGTTAGATGGGGATTTGACTTATGATGTGGAGTCGGTGGCCATTTTTGACCAGCAAGTTTGAAAGTTGAGATCAAAGAATATAACTTCAGTGAAAGTTTAGTAGAGAGGCCAGCCAGCCGAGGAGGCTACTTGGGAGACTGAGGGGGAGATGCGTAGTAGCTATTCACACCTATTTGATACTCCAGGTATGATTCTAGACTCGTTCGATGACAAAAGTTTGTTTAAGAGGGGAAGAATGTAACGAGCTGACTGGTTGAAAAGCTGAAGGTTTGAAAAGTTGAGAAGTTTGACCGAGAGTTGACTTTGTTGATACCGGGCACGGATTTTGTTTCCTGGAGTTTCAATAGGTCCGTTGTGTCATTTATGACTTGTGTGCAAAATTTGAGGTCAATCGGATTTGGTTTGATAGGTTTCGGCATCTATTGTAGAACTTGGAAATCCATTAGTTTCAGTAGGATTGAATTGGGGAGCGATTCGTATTTTTTATATTGTTTGATACGTTTGAGGCTTCAACTGAGTTCGTATGATGTTTTAGGATATTTTGGTATGTTTAGATGGGGTCCTGGGGGCCTCGTGTTTGATTCAGATTGAAATCCGAGTAATAATAAAACTTAAGCAATTTCTGATGGCAGCAGATCTGGTGTAACTGCACGTGCGAGGATTTGGCCTCAGGTGTGGAGTCGCAGAAGCGGCCAAGAAGGCGCAGATGCAAAGGTTGGCAAGGTTGGGCAGTGATCGCAGGTGCGAGGTTTTTTCCGCACCTACGAGCGTGCAGATGCGGGTAGGTGGTCGCATAAGCAGATTTGGACGGGGAGGTTGTTGTGTCAAAAGCGGACCATGGACAGCAGCAGAAGCGGCTGGTCGAGAAAGTTAATGAAATTTTGCAGTAACAAAGGAATTTCCGCAAAAGCGGAGCCGTAGATGTGGTCGGTGAGCCTGCAGAAGCGACAATGCTGGACAGAATGTTAAAAGCGATGATTTGGATATTTTTCTCCTTTTCGGACTTTAGAAGCTCGGGTAGTGGCGATATTTGAGAGGGATTTCACCATAATTATGAGGTAAGCAACTTATGATCACTGTTACTCATTAATATTGAATCCCCATTGATTTTCCCACCTAGATTATGTGTTTTGAGGTAAAATTTGGGGGATTTGTGGTTTATGTATTAGAGAGTAAGATTTAAGGATTTGAGGTTTGATTTATGGTCGAAATAGGATGACTTTGGCATGGTTGGCCTCGTTATTGAATAGGTGTTCGAAATTTGTGAATTATTTTGGGTTCCGAAGCATGGGCCCGGGGCTGACTTTTTGAATTCGGTTAAAGAATTTAGCTTCATCATATGGGATCGATTCCTATAGCTTGTATTAATTATATTAAGTTGTTTGTAACTAGATTCGAGTCGTTCAGAGGCCGAATCGCGAGGCAAGGGTTTGTTGGAGCATTGAGTTGTGCACTTTGAGGTTAGTAACACTTCTAATATTGGTACTGAGGGTATGAATCCATGGAATACATGTTATATGGTTGGTGTTGGGGTGACACACATGCTAGGTGATGGGCGTGTGGGCGTGCACCGTGGTAATTATTATGCGGTTGATTTTTGTGGTACTGTGTAGTTATCTAGTCTTGTTTTATCCATGTAATTCCTATGTGTTAGAGTACTTGAGTTGTTATTCATGTTACAAATCATGTTTAGGCTATGTGCTTATTCTGTTGAGACCCACTGTGGTTATGTTTATTGTTGAGATGTTTTCTTAAACTGCAAATATGTACTCAGTCATGTTTATTCATTTGCATATGATATCTTAGTCTATGTTATCATTTATTGTTACATCATGTTATCATTGTTTGTGCTGAGTAGTATGCCACTTGTGAGCCTGTGAGACTAGAGAGATTGATGACTGAGTTAGTCCTGAGAGCCGAATTTGTGAGTGTTATTTTGGAGCAGGTTGCGAGCCGCAACGAGCCTTATTGGCTTATTAATTATTATGGATCGGGATGCAGGTCGCAACAGGCCTTATATGCTTTATATTAATGCTTGGACAAGATCATCCCGTCCAGAATATGGCATACCAGTAGTGAGTGCAGGCACAACGATTTATATACACGTGCTTTGGTGAGTGGCATTGATGCCAGCCACTTGTACAGTGCTGAGTGATTGTGTGTGATTGGTGGGAATTGAGATAGACAAATTGAGTACTCCGAGAGTGTGAGTACCTGTGATTGTCACTGTGATACATTACATTTGACATGCATATTTGACATGTAGGCATAGAGATGTAGCATTCCTCATGCTAGTTGTACTTGGCACATTTTATAAGTGTTGGGCTTACATTGTTGAACTAGAAAGCATGCCTAAATTTCTGTATTGTGAACGAGTGAATATGGAAGTTTCTTTGAGTTATTACTGTCATTATCTTTGTTAAATCTGTGTTGTCATTATTTTGATTCGGACTGTATCTTTCTGACCTCGTCACTATTTGCAGCCCAAGGTTAGTCCATTACTTATTAAGTACATTTGGTTGGTTGTATTCATACTACACTCTGCATTTCATGTGCAGTTCCAGGTACATCTGGACGCGGTGTTTACTAGAGTGGTACTAGTACTTTGCTATCTATATAAAGCAACGTGCTTTTTAATTGTATTATCAGTTCGTATTGCGCTCAAGCCAGTCCATCATCGACATGAGAATTTATTTCTTCTGCGTTTTTATATTCTTTTTGTTTTTCGTAGGCCAAGAAGAGAGAAGTCGTTCAGTGCTAAGTTGACGGGAAACTTAATGACGTTCCATAGAAGGATAAATTCATCACGACATATAGATGATCAAATCCTCAACAATATATAGCAGGCCAAATCCCTCGCAACGTATCAAAGGACAAATACATCTCAATACATAGATGAAAAATCCACATCACCATACAGACAGATAAATCCACATCACCGTAGAGACGGACAAATCCACATCACCATATAGATAGACAAATCCACATCACCATATATGCGGACAAATAAACATCACTATATAGATGGACAAATCCATATCAACGTATAGAAGATTAAACCCATGATAGCATATAGAAGGAAACAATTTCTTAATTGCATATAGAAATTTGCCTAAAGCACAAATGACTAGAATTTTATTCTTCTTTTGTCAATTGTCATTGACTTAATATTTACCAATTGTTTTTTCGCTTATACAGTTTTGAAGAGATAGTTCTCTTCAAAGAATACACATCTCCATCCTCCAAGCGCAAGTATCTCGTAACTGATTCTAAGAATGGAGGGGTTATAACCAAGTTGTTGACTTACACTCCACTAGTTAGTCGATATGCAAATTTGTGGCTACCTCTGCAGAATTCCCTCCATATGGTAGATTGTACTTCAGAGCACAACCAAAAGACAACTAAAGTGTGGTCTCTTCAGACTCCTTACCAACGAAAACTCAATATCGCGAGTACCCTTCCTTGCCTGGGAGGGCGTATGATTCAAATGGAGATACGTCGGGGAGATACTTTGAGAATTGACGGTGAATATTATCATATCTCGGGATATTGGGAATGGGCTGAAGACATACTTGGTAGAAGTCCACGGGCTTTGGTGACAGCAAGAGTTTATGATGCCTTCTATGCTTCTTTTTTTACATATGATCAAAATTCAAACATCCTGCTAGCATTTCATGAAGCTTGGTGTCCCACAACAAATACCATACTTATATCAGCCGTAGAACTATCAATATCTCTGTGGGATTTACATACCACTGGTGGTTTACCTATTGGAGGTTCTCCTTACGAAGAAGTTGTGCCTGAAGCTATCGAAATCACAGGTGTTAATGAGAAGAATGAATGATTTACTCCTTGAGCTTATGGATACCCAATTACCACCTTTAACCATGTTCAAGAAGAGGAGAGTCATGATCCAAAGGTCTCATTATCATGTGGATTGAATTTTGGTGCAAGAGGGACTTGAGATATAAACCTGCTCCAATAAGGAGGGAGAAAAAATCTACCCATTTGAAGTCAACGCACAATCCCACTAGAGTTATATCATAAGTTGTTGCATGGTCTAGTGCGGATGCTACGATGTTTGCTATTCTTGGGGTTCGACATGAAAAGAGAGAAGGCACATATCTGGTGCCATTCGTATCTTGTTGGTTGTGTGGATTTGTAATTCCCTCTCAAGATGTTGATTTCATTCCATCTATATGATAGCATATAGATGGAAATTCAACCTTGTAATCCCAGTTCTGGCGAGCATATACTATGGTTTGAACAAGATCTGCAAGTCCTCGCAGCTCGAGCATATCAAAAATCACTTTTCCCAATTTATGAGTATCCATTTTAGTTATCTCCCTTTGAGGTATGGGAACTCTTTCATGCATGAACCATATAGTCCACATTGATTCAGCCATCAATTTGGATTTTATCAGACTAAGCCTGTTATTTTGTTAAATGACCTTCGTAGCGCCTCATTAGAAGGACTCATATTTTTTGTGTGTCACATAATTCCCCCAACTCGAGGGCGAACTTTCCCCCAGCTATATCTACGGCAAAAAATCTATTTTCGTCATAGTACAGATCCTGGTTGACAAGAGTGCATGGGAGCTTTCTTGAAGATTATTTAGAATCTTATGTGATTTTTGTTGGGACAATCACTGCTGTGACATTGTACCACGCTACATCAAAGGACCTCCATATAAAGAAGTTCAAGAAAAGAAGGGACCTTCTCAAGCTCATCAAGTCAATGAGGGTTCCTTTCCTTTAGGCATTGTTGCCCCTACCTCCAACAAACGCCTATCCCAAAAGTGAGAGTGATAGTAGTCATGGCGATCAAAACTTCAAGCGGGTGAAGCCATATTCAAACAAACAAGGAGACACTGATTTGGGTGTAGTCGAGATTACTGATTGTATTGGCAGTGCTTCAAGGACATTGACGGTCATTAAAGAGGTAATGCTTCAAACTTTCATATTATCTTATAATATACAAGTAACTTCACTAACTGTCTATCTATTGTTTTCTATGCAGCCAAACGGTGATCGAATTTCGATAACATCACACCAAAGCAAGCCATAGGGTAGTAGCGAATCTGTGGCTGATCCAGACTCGAGGAAATCACTTCCAATATCTAAGTCAGACCTAGAGGCGACTTCCATTCCTAATCTTAAAGCAAAATCGGGGCGAAATTATCACCAATGATTAGAACCAATAAAGTCTATCTTTGACGGAAGAAAGGTTGCCTTGACTCTTCGCAATGATTTCATCTTGAATGTTTGGGCTAAAATTCATGCCAAACTCTCCGACCTTACTGCAGAAAATGCTTCTTCTTTTCAATTCCAGATCCAAGTGATTCTTGAGGAGATGGATGGAATGGGTATGGATATTTCCCTTCTAAAAGACCTATTGACGTCTTTCTTTAAGCTTTCCACTTCATATGACCAGGCAAAATCAATTCTTTCTGATAAGGTTGTGGACGTTGAAAAATTAGAGCTATTTTTAAAATCCATGGAATCTCTTGATCTTGTCTTGACTAAAAAAGGGGAGAAGGTTGAGGAATTGCATGGCACCAGTCAACCTCTCAAAGAGGCTAAGGAGAAGGTGAAACAGATAAGAGCTCTCTGAGATGCTACCAAGAAAGAGGTTGAAGTGGTTTAAGAGAAGTACCGTAGATGTTCTGATATTTCCTTGGTGACTGCTGATGACTTGGCTGACATGGAGACGAAGCAACAACACTTAGAGGCCACCCTTAAAGACTTAGTCAATTACAAGTTGTGTTTAGATTAGCCTATATAGAGTATTTTATTTGCCTCTTGTTTTTTATTCTTGCATTTGGTTAACTAGCGACTATTCTTGGAAATGAAAACTCTATATGTTTTACTTTATATTGTGCGTTTTCATTGATGTTTCCCTTTTTTGGATCAATATCAATAATTGCTTGCTTAGGACGATGCATTGATGTCTACGTAATAGAATTTGGCTCTCTTTTAAACATTGTTGTCGTTCATCTCTCGAAGTTCTCTGTATTTAAAGATATATCGTCCTTTTTCTTTAAAGATAATATTGTTCTTTGCCTTTGTAGCTTTACGGTAGGAAGGATATATCTATATGTGAGAATGTCAAAAATATGAGTCATTTTATTTCATAGAAATTAAACTTTAAAATTTAACTCGTATCCAATATCCGCAATCAAACAATTTCAGAATCGTCCTAGACAATATTTTGAAACCAACTTTATATTGCACCAAGCTGTCAATTTCAGATTTGCGCAGCCTCATCAAAAATGTTGAAATCACAAACTGTTTGATTTCTTGGAAACTAGATTTCAAAACCTAATACATATCCAAAATTCGGAATCAAACACTTTCAAAATCGTACCAGATATTATTCTGAAACTAACTTTAAATTCCGACATGTTGATAGTTTTAGACTTGTGCAGCTTCACAAACATATTTGTATCTTAGTGTACGGACATCTAAATCACAAACCGTTTGATATATTGGAAACAAAACTTCAAAATCTAAACCTTCCAAGTTTCAAGATTTAATACCTTAAGGATAGTTTCCGATAAAATTTTGCATTCAACGTAAAATACTAACATGCTGACGATTTCAAACATGCGCGACTTCACAAAATATTTTATATCTTGATGTAAGAACGTGAAAATTACAAACCGTTTTATTTATAGAAAACAAGATTTCAAAATCTAAAATATATCCAAAATTTAGTATTTAATACCTTAAGGATAGTTTCAGATAGTATTTCAAAATCAACATCAGATTTTGATATACTCACAGTTCCGAATTGGTGTGACTTCGCCAAAACCTTTATGTTTTGGTATAGAAGCCTCAGGATCACAAGACATTTTTCTTGCTATCAATCAAAATTCAAGGGCTCCATTCTCACAAATATCTTTGGTTCAATTCTCACTGAATTTGAAACGTTGTTCCAAGCAATCTTTCTTCTTATACTTATGTTCCCTTTTGACACCTCTTTTCACTTCCCCTTATTTTTAGGGCAGCGAGCGGTTATGAAGACCAACAAATTTGAAAGTTATGTGAATATGAAGACATAGAGAATCCCCAGAATTCAATGCAAATACCTTATAGCCTCCCAAAAGACTATAATCATTTTGTTGAAGACTCCAATTTACCATAGCGGCTTGCCCTCTTTAAATCAAATGGGATCCAATGTTTAACAGAACAATGGTATCTCAGCTCAATTTTCAAGTGTTGATTGACTAAATTACATTGCACCATACCTCATTTGAACAACGATTGGGACACTATGTATTTTTTGAACTCATGCGACTGAACTTAGAATGAAACTCTAAGTTTCCTACATACCTCGGTGAAGAGGATCAAGTCATACCGTAGTTCAGAATGGGTTTTTTTTATGTCCTAACTTTTCCATAGTCTTCCTCTTTCGAGGTTTTCAACCTAGCAGACTTTTTTTTGGGGGGGGGGGGTGTAAAAAGTTTATACTCTTGCGGGCCAGGAGTAGCATGCAGTGTATGCTCTTGCATTAAGGAACGTAGCGATTTGCAATTGAAGCCATATTTTGAGGAGCTTTACAACCTGAAGATTTTGCTCAAATTTGAAGAGTTTCATGACATGCAATTTAGGCTCGTGCATCCAGGAGAGTTACAACTTCAAGGATGATACTTCTTCAAAAACTTGCCATTGATAGGGCCGATTCTCATGCCTTCTAAATCAACCAGCTTGTAGGCTCCACTTGAATAGGCTTCTTGCACGACATATGGCCCATCCCATTTTGAAGTGAACTTCCCTACAGGTTTATATGAAGTAATAATGGGTCTTCGCATGGCAAGGACTTGATCTCCTACTTGAAAGGATCTTGGGCGAACTCTTTTATTGAAGGTGCGAGATAATCGAGCATGATAAAATTCAAGACTCTGTGGAGCTTCCATCATCTTCTCATCAAGATCCTACAACTCTACTAATCGAATTCGGGCATTTTCTTCATCAGTGATCCCTTCTTAAACAGCTAATCGTAATGAAGATATTTGATGCTCTAGTGGAAAAACGTCTTCGACTCCATAAATGAGTGAATAAGGAGTCACCTGTGTTGGCGTGCGGTGAGTCGTCCTATATGCCCATAGAGCTTCTTCCATACGGTCATTTCAATCTCGTTTGGATTTGGAGACGACTTTCTTTAATAAGTTGTATAGAGTCTTCTTGAATGCCTCTGCTAGACCATTGGCGGTAGCATTGTACATCGAAGAGTTATGTTGCTTGAAGCCAAAGAGCTCACAAATCTTATTCATCAACCTATTGTCGAATGGCTTGCCATTATCCGTTATTATGTAACGGGGAATGCCAAAGCGATAGATGATGTTTACTCGGATGAAACTTGCAACATTTTCCTTCTTTACCTCCTTAAGAGCAACAATTGCAGCCCATTTTGAGAAATAGTCAGTTGCAGCCAAGATGTATAAGTGTCCACAAAGGATTTTGGCAATGGTCCAATAATATCTAGTCCCCAAGATTCAAATGGCCATGATGCAATAGTCGGATGTAACACTTCAGGTGACTGATGAATAAAATTTGCATGGAATTGGCAAGCCTTGCATCTTCAAGCATAGACCAAGCAGTCTTTTTCCATCATTGGCCAATAATATCCCATACTTTTTATATGAAAGTAGAGCTTTAGTCCAGACTGATATGATCCACATACCCCGAGAATATGCTTCTTGCAAAGCTTGGAGTGCTTCATATTCCCCTAATCATCGCAAGACTACTCCCTCAAATGATCTTCTATATAGAGTATCTTTATAGTAAAGGAAGCGAGGTGCATGCCGATGGATTTCAGTCCTTCTCCTTGGATTTTCTAGGAGTATCCCATAGCTTAAGTAATCAATAATGGGTTGTAGCCAATCTTCCTTCTCATCTTCAAAAATGGCCACAAGATGTTCTAGTTCATTTTCTTTACTTTCATCATCCTTTGGTGGCGGTACTACCTATTTTTGGCAGATAGTAACTTGTGCTTGATTAGGCAGGGTTAACGATGAAGCTAGGGCAGCTAAAGAATCAGCCTTCTTATTTTCTTTCCTATGCACATGTTGAATAGTCACGTCACCGACCCACCCCATTAATTTCTTAGCATAATCATGATATGGGTGTAGTTTATGTTTCTTGACCTCGTAACTACCTAAACCCTGGTTGTTCACTAACTGAGAGTCACCAAAGACTTGCAATCGAAACTGCTTCATATTGACACCATTTCAAGCCCAAGTATTAATGCATGATACTCAGCAACCTTGTTGGAACAGAGTTGTGTCAAAGTGAAGGAGTAAGGTAGAAATTCCCCTTGAGAAATGACAAATACTACGCCAGCACCAGCTCTTCCATGATGTGCAGCACCATCAAAGTACATCTTCCATGGAGGTTATACTTCAACAACCATTGCGTCGTCGTCAGGTAGTTCATCATTTAGCTCCCAACCATCAGGTATATCACGAAGTCTACTAAAGATTGTCCTTTTATATCCTGTTGAGAAACGTACACAATCTCGAATTGTTGAAATTAGAGGTACCATCTTGCTTGTCGATCGCTAAGATCTGGTTTTGACATTACAAACTTGATGGGATTTTCCCTAGAAACAACACGAACGACATGAGCTTGAAAGTAGTGATTCAACTTTTGAATTGAGAAGACTAGGGAAAAACATAACTTTTTGATTGGCGAATAATTCAGCTCGTTTGGTTTTATCATCCTGCTCAAGTAGTAAAGGGAGTTTTCTTTCCTTTCACTATTTTCTTGGGCCAACAGTGTTCCAACAGACCTTTCTTGTGCCAAAATGTATAGTATCAACGACATCCGAGGTATAGGGGCTGCCAAAACTGGAGGCTCCATCAAGTAAGTTTTTATACTTTCAAGGGCATTTCTACAAGCTTGGTCCCATTTGAAAGGATCGCCTTTCTTCATGAGGCGACTAAATGGTTGGCACCTCCCAGGTAGGTTTGAAATGAATCTCCTAAGGTACGCTAGCTTTCCTTGCAGACGTTTTAATTCATGAATATCCCGAGTCTCAGGCATTTTCAAAATGGCATCCACTTTGGCTTGATCAATTTCGATCCCTCGATGCCAAACAATGAAACCAAGGAACTTTCCAGAAGTAACTCCAAAGGCACATTTCAATGTATGCATCCTAAGTTAGTACCTCCGGAGCAACTCAAACACCATTCACAAGTCTTTTAAGTGGTCGCTCTACTTTCTTGATTTTACCACCAAGTCGTCAACATAGCATTAGACATTCTTGTGGAGAAGGTCATCAAAGATATTCTACATAGCTCTTTGGTAAGTAGCACCAGCATTCTTCAATCCGAAAGGCATTACCTTGTAGCAATAAATAACCTTTGGGGTACGGAATACAGTAAGCTCTTCATCTTTTGGCGCCATGCGAATTTGGTTATAGCCCGAAGAACCATCAATGAATGACATTGCCCCGTACCTAGTGGTAGAATCAATCATAAGCTCTAGAATAGGAAGCGAAAATTCATCAATAGGGCATCCATTCTTGAGATCCCTAAAGTCGACACACATACGAATTTGGCCATTCTTCTTCCTTACGGGGACAATTCTTGAAACCCATGTTGGGTATTTAACTTCACAAATATAGCCAGCTTCGATTAATTTGTTAACTTTAGTTTCAATCAGGGGAACCAAGTCCGGCCTAAAGCGCCTTTGAGCTTGCTTAATGGGACGAGTGCCATTCTTGACTGCGAGGTAATGGACTTCTCCATTCGGGTCCAAGCCACTCATCTCTTTATAACTCCAAGCAAATACATCCCTAAACTCCTTGAGCAATTCAACATAAGTTCTTTCTTCATCAACGTCTAGTAAATCACTTAGGTAGGTGGGTCTTGGCTCTTCATCAACCCCAAGGCTAACTTCTTTTAAGGAATCAACTGTTGTTTTCACCCTTTCTTCAAGTTTAGGTGGAGCATCTTTTGCATCTTCATCTTATTGAGGGTCCCCATCATTGAAGGATATGTGATAACACGGTGAAACATCCTCTAGTTTCTCATCATCTTCCATTATAGATGAAATACCATTCTCGCCTTGTGTAGTAACATGATACGAAGAACCCACACTTTCTTCGTCTTCGTCTTCATCACGTTCCTTAGTGTAGACCATGATGACGTCCAAATCCACTACTAAAAAGTAAATGGGCACGGTCGCATGCAATATAATATACCCAACTATGAGTCGGGGTCGAATCCCACAGAGAACAATATGTAGGTGATTATGCTAAGCCAAACACTTAAAAGGGTTTTGAGAAAATATTTATGTCTAAATGCAAAAAACCTAAACTGACCTAAAAAGAAAGTAAAATGATCAATGGGTACAAGCAAAGCTATAAGAAAAATTAAACTCAAGTAACGATCCAATGTATTTCACGATTTTACAGATATGAGCGAGTTTATGTTAATTTACCTCGGGTAATAATTCTTTATTAGCTTCTACTTCCTAATTGAATTATCCCTAAAACAATTAAGATATTAAGCACACCCGAATATGGCTACAAATACTTCAATCCTATCCCTAGGTAGAATCTATAAAATGAGGGTTAACGCCTCAAGTTCTTGTTAATTAATCTTTCTCATCGCAAATTATCTTTTCCAAAATTAATTCGAAGTTAATGGGCGAGTCCTAGGGTTAGATAATCCCTTTGGAATCATTAAAGAACAAGAATAATTAAAGAAACAATAACTCACTTCAATATAAATAAAAATTGTTCAATACATAAGCACAACAAGTTATTTAATCCACACTTTAAATATGAATATTCCCATAAACAAGATTTAATTATTGGAAAAAATATTACACACTTAGATATTCATTACAAAATAAGAAAATGAAGAAATGAACATAAATGGGTAAACAATTCTCAACCAAAAGCTTCAAATCTTCAAGACCCAAGTGTGTGTGCAAGAACCCTAGCTCCAAAACTTTTCTTATCTAGTCATGAGACTGAAAATTAAGCCAAAGATCTGCCAAAAATGAGCTAGGTCATGTATTAAATGGTTTGGGGGTCAAAAACGTGAAATGCCAAAACTGCCCAGATTTATGCCCAGACTTGTGAATGGCCAGAGTAATCCTGCAAAGAACCACGATTGCAAACAAAACATTGCATTCCGTAGGACACTTCACAACCGCTGATCACCTTTCTTCATCACATTCCCAAAAACTGCCACGCGTTCGCGATGTGTATTTTCCTGGACTTCCACGATCGCATACGAATCTTCGCGATCGCGAAGAGCATTAACCGGCAGTAGTCCTTTTTTCTCATTTTAACACATTTTGACTTGATTTCTTCCGTATCTTCTCTAAATCACTTGATACCTGAAATATGCCAATACACCTCAACAAATACCTTAGTGTTACAACCCAAATTCGCATACCATAGATCACGCTGTAAGTTAGTCGATGTAAATCCAAGAAGAGATTATCTTTGAGATGATAAGAAGTTAATCCTATTGGTCTTAAACGATACAAGGGTGTATAAGAGTGGTTAACAAGTATTTGAAGTTAAACGAATCAAGGATGTTGTAACCCGTATTTTCGGGTAACACTAGAGGTGATTAATTGTCCCAAGAGGTCTTGTTTTCATGTATTTGAATCATATAATATCCGCATCATAAGTCTTGAAGTCAAGTGAGTTATGAAACAAAAGTCGATAAAAGTTGTCGCAACTTAGGTTTATAATTTTACTTAAACTTTAGGTCAAATGTTACTGCATTTTTCTCCCAATGTGCTTGGAATTATGGGGTGATCTACCTATAAAATTGAATATCTATGAGTCTAGTTTCCAACGCATTAAACCGTTCATCGATACGATCTCGGAATAGAGAGATATTTGCGTTTTCGCGAGAGTGCGCCAAGCTGCTCTCTATGGGGCCCACAAAGGCGGTTTAAGACACATGGACATATATAAGATACCTCAATCCCATTTTAAGTCATTATTTTTCGGTATATTCAGACCTTATAACCCTAAAAACAGTCTCTCAAGGTTCTCTCATGATCCAAGACCCAAACAAAGGGCAAACAACACAAATCAAATGTCGGGAATCCCGTGGCGCTATTAAGTTTCTTGTTCTTCTTGTTGTTGCTGATTTTTGTGTTGTTCCAGCTCGTGTGGGAGGTTGTTTTAAGTGTTTTATGTCCTGTAAATACACCTTCAAGTTTTTAATATCAACCCTAGGTGATTTCAAGTCTTCTAAAGTAATTCTAGTGCCGAAAAACACGAATTAATTGCTAGTTTCGCTTCCTTCTTCTTGTGGCAGAATTGAAGGGATATTTCGTGGAAAATTAAGGTCAAATTGGAGTTGTTCTTTATTTTTAAAGGTAAGGAACCTCTTACTCTATATATATTTAAGATTATCCAAGTTTCAGCTAAGTCGTTGAAGCTAGAACTTGTGAAATATATATCGAAAGGCTTGGTAGTAATGTTGTTGGTTGGTATACTATTTTGGAGGCTTAATATGATTATTAATGATGTTGTTTGGGCTGTTTGGTGATTGTATTGACTTGTGGGAAGTCATATAAATAGGGGAGGTGCTGTCCGTTTCATCGTAAAATAGGTTGTGGTCGATACATAATAGTTACGACGCTTAAACGATAATGATAGTGTCATTTGTCTTATTGTAGACTAAGGAGTTGTGACATTTGCATAGCTTGAGGTTGGGCAGTATATACAAGGTATGTGAGTCTATCCCCTTCATTCTTCTGCACGACTCCGATTGTACATAATGTAATGAACGAGCTCCCAAAGATACTCTACTCTTAGAAGCTAGCGGTACTTACATTGCTGCCCTTCTTATGAAACGATTGATATTGATGTTACTTCTCTTATTCTTATATTATCAATGTTGTTGGTAGTTCCTGATTCTTATAAGATTCTTGATGAAGAGTTAATCCTAATAACGTGTACGAAGGATACCAACCTTATGTCACTTCGAAAGGTTCAAAATGTGATTCCAATGAGTCCAGCATGCATCATATATATGTATCTATTTTACTCTACCGAGCCGCGCTATAGTCGGCCGGGTACGGCACCTATTGTGCAACCACTGATCAGTTGGGTTTTACCGAGCTCCACGTGGCCGGGTACGATTCTACCGAGCCCTATGATGGCCGGGTACGTTTTACCGAGCCTATTATGGCCGGGTACGATATGATGATGGTGATGCCCACAAAGGCGTATGTTTTAAAAGTTTATGTATATATATGTATGTATCATGTATTTCATGTCAGTAGCCCTCAGAGGTACCCAGATGTCACAGGTTGTATATTCTCTATCCCTGTTTACATTACTGTTCTTACTTATGCTTTCTTGCCTCACATACTCAGTACTTTATACGTACTGACGTCCTTTTTATTTGTGGACGCTGCATGTCGTGCTGCAGGTCCTGATAGACAGGTAGACGTAGCTCCCCCACCACAGTAGGCTGTCCAGTTCAACGGTTATTGGCGAGATCCCTTCTCCGGACTTGCCGTGGTCTTGGTATGCATTTTTGTTATAGACATTATGGGTATGTCGGGGCCCTGTTCCGGCAATGTTGTAGAACTTATGTTCCTTTAGAGGCTCATAGATAGGTGTCGACTCATGGTAGCTCGTACCTTATATATAGTTTCATTTTTGTTGTATAGTCTTTCATGGCATCATGATAGCTCGTACCTTGTATATAGTTTCTTGACAGTCTTGTCGTCCCATGTTATGTATGTTCGTGACATTATCTTTCATTGTTGGATGTTCATGATCCATGTCTACTATTTATATTGATCTTATCGGCCCTTAAAGATAATAAGGAAGGTTAGATAAAATGTACGTTGGTGCTCGGCAAGTATGGCCCGGGTGCTAGTCATGACCCTCCAGTTGGGTCGTGACAAACTTGGTATCAGAGCAAGTCTGTCCCAGGGGATGTCTATGAGCCGTGTCTAGTAGAGTTTTGATTATGGATGTGTAGCGCGCCACATTTATAATCAGGAGGCTACGTGACATCTAGGGTTGTTACCTTCTTCCTGAATCTAGATCGTGCATAGAGTTGAGTAGTAAGTGTTCATATCTAATATTCACCTTGTTTTCTTTCAGCGATGCCTTCGACTAGGAAGCAAGCAATTAGTAAACGGCTTGATACAGCTGTGGGAGAGGGTAACATTCAGGTGCCTCCAGCCAGAGCAGGCCAAAGTGAGGCTCAGAGTGAGATGCCATCTCATACCTCTCCGTCTCCTCCAGAGGATATTAGGAGGCACCCAGTACATCCAGTTCCTCCGTCTAGCACTACAGACCACGATATGCGCAGTGCGGTGCAATTGTTGACTAGCTTGGTAGCTGCTCAGGCTCAGAGGCAGAATTCCGGTGCTGCTAATAAACCGGTTAGTGCGAGAGTTCGTGATTTTATTAATCTAGACCCTCCAGTGTTTACCGAATCAGACCCCAAGGAGGACCCACAAACATTTATTGATCAGATTCATCGTACATTGCGGGTTATGCATGCTAGTGATACGGAGGTAGTAGAGTTGGCTTCTTATCGGTTACGGGATTTAGCGGTTTTCTGGTATGATAGTTGGGAGAGATCTAGGGGTTCGAACGCTCCTCCAGGCATGCGGAAGGAACTTTCTGAGGCCTTTCTTCGTCACTACTTGCCAGTTGAGATACGACGAGCTAGAGCTGATAAGTTCTTGAACCTTCGACAGGGTAATATGAGTGTACGAGAGTATAGTATACAGTTTGATTCTTTAGCAAGGTATGCTCCCCATATGGTGGCCGAGATGAGTGATAGGGTGCATCTGTTCGTGAACGGGTTGGGACCACATCTGATAAATGAGTGCACAACAGCCTCCTTGGTAGAGGGCATGGATATTTCCCGTATTCAGGCTTATGCCCAGACCCTAGAGGATCGTAAGCGCCAGCAAAGGGCAGATAGGGAGCAGGATAGGGGCCAGCATAAGAGGGCAAGATTTGCAGGGTATTCTGATGAGTTCAGAGGCAGTATCAGGCCCCAATCTTCGAGGAGTTCGGCGCCACCTGTAGCTAGTGCTCCTCTAAAGTTTCAGAGGCCTCGGTATGATCGATTTACCTATTATGGTTCAGGTCAGAGTTTGAGGGCATCGGGCTCTCAATTTCATAGAGATACTAGTCGGACGAGACCCCCAACACCTCGTTGTGATCAGTGTGGCAAGGCCCACTTTGGACTGTGCCGTCGAGGTTCCGATGCGTGCTATTCTTGCGGACAGCGTGGCCATATGATGCGGGATTGTCCTAACAGAGGAGGTGGTGGTATGGATCAACCGACTGGAACTGTGTCTGGTTCTTCCTCATCAGTTCGACCTCCAGCACAAGGTTTTCAACAGTCGACAGGTCGTGGTAGAGGTAGAGGTTCAGTGCCGAGTTCGAGTGGTGCTCAAAATCAATCCTATGCTCTAATAGGTCGACAAGATCTCGAGTCATCTCCGGATGTTGTTACAGGTATATTGTTTATGTTTTCTTATGATGTATATGTGCTAATTGATCCAGGATCTACCTTATCATGTGTTACACCCTTTGTGGCTAATAAGTTTGGCATTGAACCTGAATTGATAAGTAAACCACTTGCGGTATCCACTCCGATAGGAGATTCTGTGATTGCTAGAAGGGTATATAAAGGTTGCACTGTGATGATTTGTAGTCGTCAAACCTCGGCAAATTTATTTGAGTTAGAAATGGTTGATTTCGATGTGATAATGGGAATGGACTGGTTGGCCTCATGCTATGCAAATGTTGACTATCGTACGAAGATGGTTAGGTTTCAGTTTCCTTGTGAACCCGCCATTGAATGGAAGGGGAACATTGCTACGCCGAAAGGTAGGTTTATTTCCTATCTTAAGGCAAGGAAGATGATCTCAAAAGGTTACATTTATCATCTTGTTCGCGTTAGGGATGCGGAGGCGAAGCCGCCTACTCTATAATTAATCCCCGTGGTCAATGAATTTCCAGATGTTTTCCCAGATGAACTCCCAGGCCTTCCTCCTGAAAGGGAGATTGAGTTTAGCATTGATGTATTGCCTGACACTCAACCGATCTCTATCCCTCCATACAGGATGGCCCCGGCAGAGTTGCGAGAGTTGAAGGCACAGTTGAAGGACTTGCTGGATAAGGGTTTCATTAGGCCTAGCACTTCACCTTGGGGTGCGCCAGTCTTGTTCGTGCGGAAGAAAGATGGGTCATTAAGGATGTGTATCGATTATCGACAGTTGAATAAGTATACAATAAAGAACAAGTATCCACTTCCAAGAATTGATGACCTGTTTGACCAACTCCAGGGTGCCAAGTATTTCTCCAAGATTTACTTGCGTTCAGGGTATCATCAGGTGAGGGTTAAGGAGAAGGATATTCCAAAGACGGCCTTCCGGACAAGATATGGGCATTTTGAGTTCTTGGTGATGTCGTTCGGGCTAACAAATGCCCTATCATCTTTTATGGATCTCATGAATAGTGTATTCAGGCCCTATCTTGATATGTTCGTGATCGTATTCATTGATGACATTCTGGTGTATTCTCGTTCGGAGGCGGAACATGCGGGCCACTTGTGGATAGTATTACAGACCCTTCAGGATCATAAGTTATATGCTAAGCTCTCTAAATGTGAATTCTGGCTGAACTCAGTAGCATTCCTTGGTCATGTGATATCTGATGAGGGTATTAGTGTTGACACTCAGAAGATCGGTGCAGTGAAGAATTGGCTGAGACCTACAACACCGTCAGAAGTCCACAGCTTCCTGGAGCTAGCAGGATATTATAGGCGGTTTATAGAAGGGTTTTCCTCTATATCAGTACCATTGACTAAGTTAACACAGAAAGCTACCAAGTTCCAGTGGTCTGATGCTTGTGAAAATAGTTTTCAGGAGCTAAAGAATCGATTGACATCCGCGCCAGTGCTCACTCTCCCAGAAGGAACAGAAGGTTATGTGGTATATTGTGATGCCTCAGGTATAGGTTTGGGGTGCGTATTGATGCAACGTGGGAAGGTGATTGCTTATGCATCAAGACAATTGAAGAAGCATGAAAAGAATTACCCGACTCATGATTTGGAATTGGCTGTAGTAATATATGCTTTGAAGATATGGCGGCACTACTTATACGGCGTCCATGTTGACATCTACACAGATCACAAGAGTTTACAATACATCTTCAAGCAGAAGGAGTTGAATTTGAGGCAGCGTAGGTGGCTTGAATTACTGAAAGACTACGATGTCGAGATATTGTACCATCCCGGTAAAGCTAATGTTGTGGCAGACGCTCTCAGCCGTAAGTCAATGGGAAGCTTAATACATATTGAGGCAGGTAGACAAGGGTTGACCAAAGAGCTTCACCAACTGGCCAATATGAGAATCAGATTGTTGGACTCTGATGACGGAGGTGTTACTGTACAGAATACAGCAGAATCATCTTTGGTAGCCGAGGTAAAAGCACGGCAATATGAAGATCCTACCTTAGTAAGATTGAGAGAGGGAATTCAGCAGTGTAAGATTACAGCTTTCAAGATCGGAGGAGATGGGACACTGAGATACCAGGGCCGATTATGTGTACCTAGTGTGGCAGGGTTGCGAGAGAAGATTATGATTGAGATTCACCAGTCCCGATATTCTATCCATCCTGGCTCGACAAAGATGTATCATGACGTTAAGGAGCAGTATTGGTGGGATAACATGAAGAAGTCTATTGCAGAATTTGTAGCCCAGTGTCCTAATTGTCAACAAGTAAAGATCGAGCATCAGAAACCTAGTGGATTGATTCAGAATATAGAGATTCCAACCTGGAAATGGGAGGTGATTAATATGGACTTCATTATTGGATTACCTCTCTCTTATCATAAGTTTGACTCTATCCGGGTGATAGTTGATCGACTTACAAAATCTGCCCATTTTCTGCCAGTTAAGACAACTTACACGGCTGAAGATTATGCGAAGTTGTATATCAAGGAGATTGTTAGGCTTCATGGTGTGCCGGTATCTATTATATCAGACCGAGGAGCTCAATTTACGGCTAACGTTTGGAGGTCTTTTCAGAAGGGTTTAGGCACACAAGTAAATCTCAGCACTGCATTCCATCCGCAGACTGACGGACAGGCTGAACGTACCATCCAGACGCTTGAAGATATGCTACGAGCATGTGTTCTAGATTTCAAGGGGAATTGGGATGACCATCTGGCACTTATAGAATTTGCCTACAATAATAGCTACCATTCCAGTATTAAAATGGCCCCGTATGAGGCACTGTACGGGAGGAGATGTAGATCACCAGTTGGATGGTTCGAAGTCAATGAGACAGAATTATATGGGCCAGATATGATTCACCAAGCCATTGAGAAGGTGAAAGTGATACAAGAGCGACTGAGGAAGGCACAAAGCAGGCAAAAGTCTTATTCCGACGTCCGACGTCATGATCTGGAATTTGAGGTTGGTGATTGGGTTTTCCTGAAGATCTCGCCGATGAAGGGTGTTATGCATTTTGGGAAGAAGGGTAAGTTGAGTCCGCGGTATATTGGGCCGTACAAAATTCTTTGACGAATTGGACAGGTTGCTTACGAGTTAGAATTGCCATCTGAATTGGAATTTGTCCACCCGGTATTCCATGTATCTATGTTGAGGAAATGTATTGGAGACCCTTCTCGGGTCGTCCCTGTCAAAGATGTACAAGTTACAAAGGATCTATCATATGATGAAGTGCCAGTGGCTATATTAGATCGACAAGTCCGCAAGCTGAGAACAAAGGATGTAGCTTCCGTGAAAGTATTATGGAGGAACAAGAATATAGAAGAAATGACATGGGAAGCAGAAGAGGAGATGAAGTCTAACTACCCTTACCTATTCCAGAGTGAAGATAACGAGGATGCCGGGGGAAAGAAGGACGCATTATAAGGTGAAACGGCTCTATGAGGTAAGCAATAGCTTGTGAATACTTTTTTTAATACAAAATGGTAATATGCAGATAATGTACATATCCATAATGCTTTGTATAGTCTTGTAAGGCCATAGGTTAGGTTTAACTGCTTGCAAGTTTGGCTAGTGTCCATTTTATAGGGGAAACTCAGCCGGAAATCTCCGTCGGAATCCACAATGAGTTAGACACCCCATAAACCCTTACATTCGAGGACGAATGTTCCTAAGGGGGAGAGGGTGTTACAACCCAAATTCGCATACCATAGATCACGCTGTAAGTTAGTCGATGTAAATCCAAGAAGAGAATATCTTTGAGATGATAAGAAGTTAATCCTATTGGTCTTAAACGATACAAGGGTGTATAAGAGTGGTTAACAAGTATTTGAAGTTAAACGAATCAAGGATGTTGTAACCCGTATTTTCGGGTAACACTAGAGGTGATTAATTGTCCCAAGAGGTCTTGTTTTCATGTATTTGAATCATATAATATCCGCATCATAAGTCTTGAAGTCAAGCGAGTTATGAAACAAAAGTCGATAAAAGTTGTCGCAACTTAGGTTTATAATTTTACTTAAACGTTAGGTCAAATGTTACTGCATTTTTCTCCCAATGTGCTTGGAATTATGGGGTGATCTACCTATAAAATTGAATATCTATGAGTCTAGTTTCCAATGCATTAAACCATTCATCGATACGATCTCGGAATAGAAAGATATTCGCGTTTTCGCGAGAGTGCGCCAAGCTGCTCTCTATGGGGCCCACAAAGGCGGTTTAAGACATATGGACATATATAAGATACCTCAATCCCGTTTTAAGTCATTATTTTTCGGTATATTCAGACCTTATAACCCTAAAAACAGTCTCTCAAGGTTCTCTCATGATCCAAGACCCAAACAAAGGGCAAACAACACAAATCAAATGTCGGGAATCCCGTGGCGCTATTAAGTTTCTTGTTCTTCTTGTTGTTGCTGATTTTTGTGTTGTTCCAGCTCGTGTGGGAGGTTGTTTTAAGTGTTTTATGACCTGTAAATACACCTTCAAGTTTTTAATATCAACCCTAGGTGATTTCAAGTCTTCTAAAGTAATTCTAGTGCCGAAACACCCGAATTAATTGCTAGTTTCGCTTCCTTGTTCTTGTGGCAGAATTGAAGGGATATTTCGTGGAAAATTAAGGTCAAATTGGAGTTGTTCTTTCTGTTTAAAGGTAAGGAACCTCTTACTCTATATATATTTAAGATTATCCAAGTTTCAGCTAAGTCGTTGAAGCTAGAACTTGTGAAATATATATCGAAAGGCTTGGTAGTAATGTTGTTGGTTGGTGGACTATTTTGGAGGCTTAATATGATTATTAATGATGTTGTTTGGGCTGTTTGGTGATTGTATTGACTTGTGGGAAGTCATATAAATAGGGGACGTGATGTCCGTTTCATCGTAAAATAGGTTGTGGTTGATACATAATAGTTACGACGCTTAAACGATAATGATAGTGTCATTTGTCTTATTGTAGACTAAGGAGTCGTGACATTTGCATAGCTTGAGGTTGGGCAGTATATACAAGGTATGTGAGGCTATCCCCTTCATTCTTTTGCATGACTCCGATTGTACATAATGTAATGAACGAGCTCCCAAAGATACTCTACTCTTAGAAGCTAGCGGTACTTACATTGCTGCCCTTCTTATGAAACGATTGATATTGATGTTACTTCTCTTATTCTTATATTATCAATGTTGTTGGTAGTTCCTGATTCTTATAAGATTCTTGATGAAGAGTTAATCCTAATAATGTGTATGAAGGATACCAACCTTATGTCACTCCGAAAGGTTCAAAATATGATTCCAATGAGTCCCGCATGCATCATATATATGTATCTATTTTACTCTACCGAGCCGCGCTATAGTCGGCCGGGTACGGCACCTATTGTGCAACCACTGATCAGTTGGGTTTTACCGAGCTCCACGTGGCCGGGTACGATTCTACCGAGCCCTATGATGGCCGGGTACGTTTTACCGAGCCTATTATGGCCGGGTACGATATGATGATGGTGATGCCCACAAAGGCGTATGTTTTAAAAGTTTATGTATATATATGTATGTATCATGTATTTCATGTCAGTAGCCCTCAGAGGTACCCAGATGTCACAGGTTGTATATTCTCTATCCCTGTTTACATTACTGTTCTTACTTATGCTTTCTTGCCTCACATACTCAGTACTTTATACGTACTGACGTCCTTTTTATTTGTGGACGCTGCATGTCATGCTGCAGGTCCTGATAAACAGGTAGACGTAGCTCCCCCACCACAGTAGGCTATCCAGTTTAGCGGTTATTGGCGAGATCCCTTCTCCGGACTTGTCGTGGTCTTGGTATGCATTTTTGTTATAGACATTATGGGTATGTCGAGGCCCTGTTCCGGCAATGTTGTAGCACTTATGTTCCTTTAGAGGCTCATAGACAGGTGTTGACTTATGTATGGTTTAGAATGCCTTTTCGGCTGATTTTTGTTGTATAGTCTTTCATGGCATCATGATAGCTCGTACCTTATATATAGTTTCTTGACAGTCTTGTCGTCCCATGTTATGTATGTTCATGACATTATCTTTCATTGTTGGATGTTCATTATCCATGTCTACTATTTGTATTGATCTTGTCAGCCCTTAAAGATAATAAGGAAGGTTAGATAAAATGTACGTTGGTGCTCGGCAAGTATGGCCCGGGTGCTAGTCATGACCCTCCAGTTGGGTCGTGTCACTTAGTTTCTCAACAAAATCATGCAAAAGCCTAAGTATCAAGAAGAGATAAGCTGGTAAAATACCAACTTATCAAACCCCCAAACTTAAACTATTGCTTGTCCTCAAGCAATTCAACAACTAAGAACATCCTTCAATAAAATCATCAATTATGCTCAATGGCTTACCAAACATCATTTCAAGTTAAAAAGGTTAAAATTAAACATAATCTAGTGACTTTGGTTGGTACCAACAATTAATCCAAAACATATGAATCACCAACTACTTCTCACATATTTCATTTCAATTATAGTGCTCACCACTTTAATCAAAGTAGCAACCAAGTCATGATACTAAAACTTCAAAATTTGCCTCATTATCACAAATAATTTTCTTTTGTTCATTCCTCACAATTTGAGATTGGATTAAGTTCACAACCCAAAATTTCATGTTCCCTCACACTTAAGAGAGAATCCACACTTATAAATTGCAATTTAAACATAAATGGGATATCAAATGAAAAGAATTAATTCTATTTCTCTCACACACACAAAGATATTCAAATGCACATAAGTAGGCCATAGGCTTTCCGTTCATGTATTTCTCCACTAATGTAGACACACTTGGTTGAAAATAAAGTAGGACTTAAAGGATTGTAATGTAGGTTTTTGGTTAAGGTAGGGCACAATTTGTATAAGAGTGACTCAAAACCTCCCTAAGCACTACAATTTGCAACAATTAAAGCAACTTCCTTCAAAAATATTTTCCATCCTTTCTTCACTTTTCATTCCACACCAAATCTTCCCTTTATTCCAACTCCTTATTTTTCATTTCTTTTTTCTTCTTTCTTACTCATGTTTTTTCAAATATCAAGGAAGGTTCCGCTATTTTGTTTTTATTACCTTTCACCTTTTAAGTAACTTCCACATCACAACTTTTCCAACCTTCAACCTCAAACATAGGCTAAGCCTATGTTTACACTTTCAAAGTACATAGAGAGGTAGGAAGACAAAAGATATATCAATAAAGAAGAAGGGTTAAATCTTGTAACATGGTTGCCAAAGAAAAATTTTAAAGGCTCAAAAGGGATTGACTAGGGAAAATATGCAAGGATAGGAAATTTAAGGCACAACAACGGTCCAAGGAAGCCAAACATCATTTTTCAAACCAAGTTAGTCTAGGATTTCGCATTGAAGCACATTCCGGGCAAGTTCTAGACTACAAATAATGTAAAAGAATGTACAATAAATCTCATCACACATGGCACAAAAAAACTCGAGTGACATATAAATCAAAAATCCAATTAAAACCAATGAACCCAAAGAAAAACACATATATCCTAAAAGACTATTTAATGAATCAAAGAGCCAAAAATAGAACCTAAAATCACAACAAGGATTATCACTTCAATAATTTTTCATTTTAAAGATCAAGACATCATATTTGAGCCAAAAATAGAACCTTCAGTACTTCTTTACATGAAACCACAAGTTTTGTTTGTTGCCTCATTCTAGAAGGAATCAAACTTTGGAAATCCTTAGAGATCTCCTGGATTCTAGGCGAAGTGGGTGATCTTATGCTTTGATAATTTCTCTGGAACTTGTTCCCTTTCTTTAATGGACACAATATCTCAAATACAAAAGTCCTCACAGTTTATTTTTAAAGTCGATCAAAGATAGAAGACGTGTTAGAAGCGGCAGATTCATCTTCTACAGTGATATAATAGTTGCTCATCCTTCTTATGGAAATACGCACTGGTGACGGTTACTTGTATCCCAAACCTTCACCTGGTTGCCTCGTCGCAGCTTTTGATAGGAGTTTCCCTAGCTTTGACAGCTCATTAGGATTGTATGCAGCTTTTGCAAATAGCCTGTAAGCATTATGATCAAAACCATCATTTGTTCTATTTGTAGGGAGTGCCACATTCTGCAAAAAAAATTGGGCCACAAACCCTGTAAGTGGCATTGAGGACAACTTTACTGCTAAAATTCGTTTGACCAGAGGAGTTAACCCCTTTATCATGTTAGTATGGGGATAAGATTATTCACCTTCATTTTTCTTCTTTTCAGGGACATAGCGAAGCGCAGAAGTTACTTTCTTTCCATAAGACACAATGTTCCCTCCATGAGATTTATTTGCGTTAGGGTATACCTCCTCAGAAATATCGTTGGTTTTGTCGGCAACCACCTTCGCTCTCTTACTTGTGGACACGTCATTCTTTCCATTCATAACATCATCAGCTTTTAGATCCTTCACAATGCATTTCTTCAAGTAGAACTTTGCATCGGCGAAGTGTGACTCAGCCTTAGTGAATGGCTCGTCATCAGCAACTATCTTCTTCTCTACTTCACCCTCGTAGTATTTCAAACATTGATGGTAGGTATATGGAACCACTTTATTCTCATGTATCCAAGGCCCTCCAAGAAAGATGGTGTATGAAGTCTTTGCATCGATCAAATGTAGCCATGCACTTGATTGCATATATTCTATGGTGATCCCCAACCTGATCGTTCCTATGGCTCTTTTCCCCCCTTGGTTGAATCCTTGAATCATCATACGACTTTTCAAGTGTTTGTTCATGGGAATACCAAGTTTTTCACAGTGCGAATTGGCAAGATATTCATTGAGGATCCACCAACAACCAAAATTTGATTTTACCCTTTCATCGCGCATATAGCCAACCAGGTATAATGGGTGGTTATGAGGAGTGTCACCTAGTAGAAGATTGCCATTCATGAATGTAAATTGTTTTGCACAAGCATTAACTTCTTGAGGAATGGACTCGATGAGCTTTTTTCAAGATGGTGCCAACAGTAGGTCATCAATCTTTTCTTCCACTTTGCCAGCATGGCAATAAAAGGCCTCACTACCATTATGGGATATCTTTTTGCTGAACCAATTTGGCAAGAACTCCTCCAAGGTCACTTGTTGTTGTGGCTTTTGAGAGTGGTACACCTCCACTTATGCTTTTGCTAAAAACTTAACTAGACTCAATTTCTTTAGTCTCTTTACCATCATTTTCCTTGTTGGTTGTTCTTTTGATTCTGTTTGTGGGCTTCTTTTGCGGCGGCTTTGACGAGTCACCAACGTCCAAGCTTTATCATCATCATGTTGATCAACTTCAACCTTGTGGTTCTCCAGTAATTCTTCATCTTCACTTTCTTTAAAACTACATAATTCATCTGGACTAAATGAGCCAAAGGTGATAGAGACTTGGTTTGTGCTTGATTTCACATCTTCAAGAACGATCTTCTTTTCACAAGCCAAGTCCATAACTTTGTCCTTGAAGACAAAGCACTTCCCCATAGGGTGGCTCACAAATCGATTGTATTTTCTATAATTTGGGTCATTCATTTTCCCAGCTTCATTTGGTCGCTTCATCTCCGGAAGGTCAAAGAGATTTAACTCGAGGAGTTCTTTAAAAATAGTTGGCACATCAGAATCCATAAACGTGTACTCCTTCTCTTCTATTTCTTTTTGAGTCAACTTTCCACTTGGATTATCTTGAAAAGATGTGGATTTCATACTCTACTTCTTGCTCACCTTCGTTGTAAACTTCACAGGAGATGCGTTGACATTCATAGCTTCTTTGTTTTCAGACTTCGGTAAAAACTTTCTCCATTTTCTGATGTCTTGATTATCATTCCCTTTTCAAGGCTCATAGATAGGCAGCCTTTCATTTCTAACGAGTCCATGCTCAACTCCATTTCATGGGCACGAGTAGCAAGTTCTTCAAATGTGCTAGGTTTGATACCTTGCAAGATGTAGCATAGTCCCTAATGCATGTCATGGATGCACATCTTTATGCTAGAAGCTTCAGTAATCTTGTCTTTACAATTGAGGCTTGCATTCCTCCAATTATTGATAAAGTTGATAACGGGTTCACCCTTTCATTGACGAGTATTTGTAAGTTCTATCATACTCACGGTACGTCTTGTGCTACAAGAGCAATTGAGGAAGTCTTGCTTTAGTTGATCCCAGCTATCAATAGACCTAGACTCGGGATCTACGTACCAATCAAAGGCATTTCCTTTTAGTTAGCGGACAAACTGCTTGACGAGGTAATCTCCGTAAGTCCCATCATTGTTTCACGTCTCAACAAAGTGCGCCACGTGTTGCTTTGGATTGCCTTTGCCATCAAACTATTGAAACTTTGGAGGTTGATAGCCTGCAGGCAACTTCAACATATCGATCCTTGAAGTATACGGCTTCGCGTATGTATGAGAGGACTTGACAATACCTTCACACTTATTTTTAATAGTTCCTTCGATGAACTCCGTTAGTTGACCAATTGGAATCATCCCTTCCGAAGGGACTGGAATTTCTTTGGTAGATGCAACTTGTCATAGGGGAGGATCAATCTCTTGAACTTCTTGGAGTTTTCTAGGTGCATGAGTGGATTCTTCTTCAATCACCCGCCCTATCTGTTATCTAGTCAATTCTAGTATCTTGATTTTGTGTGCATTTGGTCGAGGTAGCGATTGCTTCTATCAAGTTTACCAACTGCTCTTCCATAGATGAAGCGTTTATCACCATGGCTTGCATGATTGTTGTGTATGATGTAGAGTAGCATGGATTGTCACATAGATTGATCCTTGATTGGCTCACGTTGTGCGGTGTAAGTGGGGAGGATCCCTCACTTGAAGTATCATCAACCTCATTCACAACAGAGTTCTTGGATCTGTAGAGGTACAGTAGAGCTAGAGTTTTCTTAATCTTTTCAGCAATATCGCTTCCTCCTTCAGGTGTGCTTGTAAAAGAGCTTGCTCCTTCTGAGGATGAAGATCCTAAAACAAGGGTTGATGTGGATGGCACTTGCGGTGCTTGTTGTCCGAATGAGCTTTCTTTGCTCCTCATAATTGGTACAATGCTTCCAAAGGTAACATCCAGGATGTTTTCCACATCAGCATAGAACCTGGAATTAGCAAGTTTGGTAGAAGTTAATCTGGAGTTGATTTTCTTTGAAGCCATTTCGATGTATTTGAACTTTGGTGTCACGACCCCAATTTCCCTCCGTAGGATGTCGTGATGGCACCTAGTCTTTAAGACTAGTAAGCCTAACACTAACCGAATTAAGTACAAAATTCAACCAAAAACTATTAAATATGAAACAGAAATTTCAAAACAAATTCCAAAACTGGTAGTACAAGTCATAAGCTCTACTGAGTTCACAAGAAAATCTCTTAGCACAACTGCTCATGAATAGAAATAAATTGTACCAAAAATAACTTCCGAATGTGACTCAGAGGCCTGCGAACGCGATGGCACGTATACCTTGAAGTACTTGAATTTGCACAAAAATATGCAGAAGTATAGTATGAGTACACCACGGTCGGTACCCAGTAAGTATCAAGACTAACCTGGGTGGAGTAGTAACGAGGTACAAGCCAAGACACTCACTAGACAAGATAACTTGTGCAGTATAGAAGTAAAAAGCAAATAATGGAAAGAGGAAATCGGTAAATGGCAACAAAATTAACACGTGATATAAACAGTAAAACAATAAGAACATACCTTTGAACCAAAAATAGAACCTTCAGTACTACATTACATGAAACCCCAATTTTGTTTGTCGTGTCATTCTAGATGGAACCAAACTTTGGAAATGCTTAGAGATCTTCTGGATTCTAAATGAAGCGGGTGATCTTATACTTTGATTATTTATCTATAACTTGTTTCCTTTCTTTAATGGACCCAATCTCTCAAATACGAAAGTTCTCACAGTTGATTTTCTAAGTCTATCAACGATAGAAGGCTTGTTAGAAGCGGCAGATTCATATTTTTATAGTGATATAATTGTTGCTCGCCCTTCTTATGGAGATGTGCACTAGTTACGGTTACTTGTATCCCAAATCTTCATGTGGTTACCTCGTATCAGCTTTTTATGGGACCTTCCCTAACTTTGACGGCTCATTGAGATTGTATGCCTCATCATCAATAACTATCTTCTTTTCGACTTCACCCTCGTAGTATTTCAAATATTGATGGTAGGTATATGGAACCACTTTATTCTTATGTATCCAAGGTCTTCCAAGCAATATGTTATATGAAGTCTTTGCATCGATTATATGCATCCATGCACTTGATTGCATATCCTCAATGGTGATCCCCAACCTGATTGCATAAATGTATCCTTGAAGACAAAGCACTTCTCCATAGGGTGGCTCACAAATGGATGGTATTTGCAGTAATGTTGGTTATTCGTTTTCCCAGCTTCAATTGGTAGCTTCACCTAAGGAAAATAAATGAGATTTAACTCGAGGAGTTCTTCAAAAATAGCTGGCACATCAAAATCAATAAATGGGTACTCCTTCTCTTGCATTTCTTTTAGAGTCAACTTCCCACTTTGCTTATCTTGAAAAGAAGTGGATTTCGTACTCTGCTTCTTGCTCACCTTCGTTGTGAACTCCACGGGTGATGCGTTGACATTAATAACTTCTTTGTTTTCAAACTTGGGTACAAACTTGCTCCATTTCCTGACTTCTTGCTTGTCATTCCCTTTACTTGACTCATAGATAGGCCGCCTTTCATTTCTAGCGCAGGCCATGATCAACTCCATGTTATGGGAATGAGTCACAAGTTATTCAAATGTGCTAGGTTTAATACCTTGCAAGATGTAGCGCATTCCCCAATGCATGCCTTGGATGCACATATCTATGCTAGAAGTTTCAGTAAGCATGTCTGTGCAGTTGAGGCTTGCATTACTATAATGATTGATAAAGTGGATAACTGGTTCACCCTTTCGTTGACGAGTATTTGTATGTTCTATCATACTCACTGTATGTCTCGTGCTATAAAAGAGATTGAGGAAGTCTTTCTCTAGTTTATCCCAGCTATCAATAGACCCAGCCTCGAGGTCTGTGTACCAATCAAAGGCATTTCCTTTTAGTGAGCGGACAAACAGCTTGACGAGATAATCTCCGTAAGTCCCAGCATTGTTTCACGTCTCAACGAAGTGTGCCACGTGTTGCTTTGGATTGCCTTTGCCATCCAACTGTTGAAACATTGGAGGTTAATAGCCAACATGCATGTTCAATATATCCATCCTTGCAGTATATGGCTTCGCGTATGTAATAGAGGACTTGACAACAACTTCATACGTATTTTTAATAGTTCCTTCGACGAACTCCTTCATTTGACCGATTGGAATCATCCCTTACGATGAGACTGGAATTCCTTTAGTGGATGCAATTTGTTGTGGAGGAGGATAAGTCTCTTGAACTACTGGAAATTGCTAGGTGCATGGGTAGATTCTTCTTCAATCAAGATTCCCTCCATGTCTGTTATCTTTTCAATTCTAGCATCTTGATTTTGCATGCATTTGGTCGAGGTAGCGATTGATTCTGTCAAGTTTGCCAACTGCTCCTCCAAATATTAAGCGTTTGTCACCATGGCTTCCATAATTGTTGTGGATGATGGGGAGTAGCATGGATTGTCACATATATTGATCCTTTATTGGCTCACGTTATGTAGTGTAAGTGGGGAGGATCCCTCACTTGAAGTATCACCAACCTCGTTCACAGCATAGTTCTTGGATCTATAGAGGGCCAATAGGGCTATAGTTTTCTTAATCTTTTCAGCAATATCGCTTCCTCATTCATGTGTGTTTGTAGAAGATCTTGCTCCTTTTGAGGATGAAGATCCAAAAATAGGGGTTAATGCGGAAGGAACTTGGGGTGCATGTTGTCCTAATGAGTTTGCTTTTCTCCTCATAACTGGTACAAAGCTTCCAAAGGTAACAACGGGGATGTTTTCCACATCAGCATAGAACCTGGAATTAGCAGCTTTGGTGGAAGTTGATCTGGAGTTGATTTTCTTTGAAGCCATTTCGATGTACTTGAACTTTGTTGTCACGATCCTGAATTCCTTCCGTAGGATGTCGTGGTGACACCTACTCTGTAAAACTAGATAAGCCTAACACTTACTGATTTGATGACAAATTTCAACCAACAACTATTAAATATGAAACAGAAATTACTAAACAAAGACAACAAATCCCAAAACCGATAGTACAAGTTATAATCTCTTCTGAGTTCAATATAAAATCTATAAGCACAACTGTTCGGGAATAGAAATAAATTGTTTCAAAAAAAACTTCCGAATGTGACTTTGAGGCCTGCAAATGCGACGACAGGAATACCTTGAAGTCTCCACAACAATATTTGATCTGCTATCTAATAATCAACAGACTCTGAAATACCTAGATCTCCACAAAAATGTATAGAAGTATAGTATGAGTACAGCACGGTCGGTACCCAGTAGTATCAAGACTAACCTCGATGAAGTAGTGAAAAGGAACAAGTCAAGACACTCACTAGAGAAGATAACATGTGCAGTATAGAAGTATAAAGCAAATAATGGAAAGCAAAAATTGGTAAATGGCAACAAAATTAACATGTGAAATAAACAGTAAAGCAATAAGAACATACCTTTGAGCCAAAAATAGAACCTTCAGTACTTCTTTACATGAAACCACAAGTTTTGTTTGACGCCTCATTCTAGAAGGAACCAAACTTTGGAAATCCTTAGAGATCTTCTGGATTCTAGGCGAAGCAGGTTATCTTATGCTTTGATAATTTATCTAGAACTCGTTCCCCTTCATTTAGGCCCAATCCCTCAAATACTGAAGTCCGGACAGTTGATTTTCCAAGTCGATCAAATATAAAAGGCATGTGAAGAGGCAGATTCATCTTCTACTATGATATAATTGATGCTCGCTCTTCTTATGGAGATGTGTGCTGGTGACGGTTGCATGTATCCCAAGCCTTCATGTGGTTTCCTCGTAGCAGCTTCTGATGGGAGCTTCCCTAACTTTGACGGCTCATTGGGATTGTATGCAGCTTTTGCAAATAGCTTTTAAGCATTATGATGAAAACCTTCATTTGTTCGATTTATAGGGAGTGCCACATTCTGCAAATGATTTTGGGCCACAAACCCTGCAAGTGGTGTTGAGGACAACTTTACTACCTCAATTCGTTTGACCGGAAGATTTAACCCATTTAGCATGTTAGTTTGGAGATTAGATGATTCACCTTCATCTTTTTTCTATTTAGGGACATAGCGGAGCGCAGAAGTTACTTTCTTGCCATTAGATACAGTGTTCCCTCTATGAGATTTATTTGAGTTAGGGTATACCTCCTCAGCAACAGTCTTTATTTAGTCGGTAACTCTTCATTCTTGCTAATCATGACATCATCAACTTTTAGATCCTTCACAATGTGTTTCTTCAAGCAGAACATTGCATCGGCAAAGTTTGACTCAGCCTCGGTAAATGGCTCGTCATCAGCAACTATCTTCTTCTCGACTTCACCCACATAGTATTTCAAACATTGATGGTAGGTATATGGAACCACTTTATTCTCATGTTGTCACGAACCAATTTTCCATCCGTGTGACGTCGTGACGGCACCTAGTCTCTACAACTAGGTAATCCTAACATTTTGCGGAATAATGAAATAAAAATATAAATTTAACCAACTATTCAAAAATACACAACAATCCCAAAACACGGAACATAATGAATCACAAACTACGAGAGGAAACTCTAGTGTCTCTATACATCAGAGTCTATCAAAAGAAAGTACAGAAGATAATGGACATGGGGAAGAGTAGAAGTGGACTCCGAGGTCTGCGAACGCGGCAGATATACTTTGAAGTCTCGAAAGCTGTCCCCGTTCACTGATAGTGCGGCTTACAAGGAGCACCTGGATCTGCACACGAAAACCAAGTGTAGGAGAGTAGCATACATACAACACAATCGGTACCCAGTAAGTGCCAAGCCTAACCCCGGTAGAGTAGTGAAGAGGTCAGGTCCGGGCCCTACTGGAATATGATAATACAGTAAGGCAAGAATGAAATATCGCAGTAAAATAAAGACTGAAATTTAACAAAAAAGAATACATAGAAGGTTATAGCTCAATACACAGAAATATAACAGGGTGTCTCTCAAGATTTTGTCTCGTAGTCCCAAACGTAAATGTGCAGGGGGATCTCCGGGATTACCGTTCTGTAGTCCCAAAGTAAATATGCAAAACAGGTGGATCTCCCGGAATACCGTCTTGTAGTCCCAAAGTAAATATGCAGTACAGGGGAATCTCCTGGAATACCGTTCCATAGTCCCAAAGTAAATATGCAGTACAGGGGGATCTCCCAGAATACCGTTCCGTAGTCCCAAAGTAAATATGCCGTACAGGGGGATCTCCCGAAATACTGTTCCGTAGTCCCAAAGTAAATATGCCGTACAAATAATAGAAATACAACTACATCAAGAAGTCTTACGATTTAGACTAAGTACCACTCAAGGAAGAAGCAGGAAATTCACTAAGCATGCTTCACAGAGTTCACATAAGCAATTAAGACACGTAGACATGTTGTATTACACTAAACAGGATAGCTACACATATTGGAATAACTCAATTAAGAATGAAAATAGTATAATACTCATTAAGATGGTATAACTCAAAATAAAAGGAAAATAGGTTGTTGCTCAGTAAGAAAATCGGGTTTTTCCACAACAAGCCCGTGTACGTACTCGTCACCTCACGTACACGGTGCTCACATATCACAATAGTGAGAAATCTTAAAGGGGATTTCCCCCACACAAAGTTAGGCAAGCCATTTACCTCGAACCAAGCTCAATCAATCAGTCACAATGCCCTTTCCACGAATATTCGACTCCGAATGGCCCAAATCTAACCAAAAATAATTACATATCATAAATACAACTATAATAGACTAGTCTAATTAATGAAATCAAGATTTTAATAAAAATTCCGAAATTCGTATCAAAAAGTCGACCCGGGCCCACGTCTCGAAATCGGGTAAAAGTCATAAAATACAAACACCTATTCACTCATGAGTCTAACCATTTAACAATTACTCAAATCCGACAACAAATCCCCTTTCAAAACTTGAAATCTTTGTTGAAGAAGTTCTTCCAAAGTTTTTCCAATTTAAACCACAAAATCCGAAATTAAATGATGAAATCAACCATAGATTAGTGGGATATATCCATGAAGGAGTTAAGAATCGTCACCCAATCGATATCTCTAAAAATCCATCAAACTCTCGCCCAAATCCGAGCTCCCTATCTCATGTTTTGATAAAAATAGCCAACCCTCGGTTTTGGAAACTTTAGTACTGCCCACGCATCCCTTCTTCGCGAATGCGGCCACACCCTCGCGTTCGCGAATAACAAAATTGCTTCAGTCCAAAATCCTTCATCGCGAACGCGATCATCTACTCACGAATGTGAATGTTACTCAGCTCGACCCTATGCGAATGCGGAACCAGCATCGCGAACGCGTAGGCAAAATGGCCTAGAGACTCAGTCGATCAACTTCCTCAAAGCGAATGCGAGACCTCATCGCGAACGCATAGCAAAATTACCTTAGAGCTTCGTGAACGCGGGACATCCATCGCGAACGTGAAGCACAAATCCCACCTGCCACCAGTCCCTCTTCGCAAACGCGAAAATCCCCTCGTGAACGCGAAGAAGGAAACCAGCAACTGGAGAACTAGAAAATTCTGAAATTCTTCACAAGTCCAAAATGATCTGTTAAGCATCCGAAACTCACCCGAGGCCCCCGGGACCTAAACCAAAAATTACCAACCAGTCCTAAAACATCACATGAAGTTAGTCGAGCCCTAAAATCACATCAAACAACTCTAAAACACAAATTACACACCGATTCAATCCTAATGAACTTTAAAGTTTCAAACTTCTACATCCGACGCCGAAACCTATCAAATAAAGTCTGATTGACCCCAAATTTTACACACAAGACATATTCAACATTACGGACCTACTTCAACTTCTGGAATCCGAATCCGACCCCGATATCAAAAAGTCCACTACCAGTCAAAATCTCTAAAAATTTAACTTTCGCCATTTCAAGCCTAAATAAGCTACGGACCTCCAAAACACAATCCGGACACGCACCTAAGTCCAAAATCACCTAACGGAGCGAACGGAATCGACGGAATTCCATTCCGGAGTCATCTTCATACAGTTCCGACTATGGTCCAAATCCTAAGGCTTAAACCTCTATTTAGGGACTAAGTATTCCAAAACACTCCAAAAACCAAAACAAAACCTCCCGACAAGTCACAATAGCAAAAATAGACATGGGAGAAGCAGTAAATAGGGGATCGGAGCTATTACTCTCAAAACGACTGGCCGGGTCATTACATCCTCCCCATCTTAAAATAATCGTTCGCTCTTGAACGGGTATAGAGGCATACCTGATGTGGTGAAAAGATGATGATAACGGTTGCACATATCCTGCTCAATCTCCCAGGTCACCTCCTCGACCGGTTGTCCCCTCCATTGAACCTTAATGGAAGCAATGTTCTTTGATCTGAGCTTTCTGACCTGCCTATCTAAAATAGCCATTGGCTCCTCAAAATAAGATAGATCCTTGTCCAATTGGACTGAGCTGAAATCCAACACATGGGACGGATTGTCGTGATACTTCCGTAGCATCGAAACATGAAATACCAGATGAACTCCTACTTGGCTGGGAGGTAAGGAAAGCTCGTAAGCAACCTCGCCGCAACACCTCGAAAGGACCGATGAACCTTGGGCTCAGCTTGCCCTTTTTTTCGAACCACATAATGTCGTTCATAGGCGAAACCCGGAGCAAGACCCGCTCTCCAACCATGAATGCAATATCGCGAACCTTCCGGTCCACATGACTCTTCTGTCTGGACTGGGCTGTATGAAGTCTATCCTGAATCACCTTAACCTTCTCCAAGGCATCCTGAACCAAGTCCATACCCAATAACCTGGCCTCGCCCGGCTCAAACCAACCCACTGGGGACCGACACCGCCTACCATACAGAGCCTCATACGGTGCCATATGAATGCTAGACATCAAACAGTTGTTGTAAGCAAACTCCGCAAGTGGAAAGAACTAGTCCCAAACACCCCCAAAATCTATCACACAAGTGCGGAGCATATCCTCCATTATCTGAATAGTGTGCTTGGACTGTCCGTCCGTCTGCGCGTGAAATGTTGTGCTCAACTCAACCCGAGTACCCAGCTCTTGTTGTACAGCCCTTCAGAACTGTGATGTAAACTTCATACCCCGGTTAGAGATAATAGATACTTGTACGCAATGAAGCCTGATGATCTCACGGATGTAGATTCGAGCTAGCTGCTCGGAAGAATAGGTAGTCATCACAGGAATGAAATGAGCCGACTTGGTCAACCTTTCCACAATCACCCAAACTGCATCAAACCTCCGCTGAGTCCGTGGGAGCCCAATAATGAAATCCATAGTGATTCACTCCCATTTCCACTCCGGAATCTCTAACTTCTGAAGCAACCCACCTGGACGCTGATGCTCATACTTTACCTACTGGCAATTCAGACATCGTGCCACATACTCTATTATGTCCTTCTTCATCCTCCTTCACCAGTAATGTTGCCTCAAGATACATCTTTGTGGCATCCGTATGAATAGAGTACCGCGAACTGTGAGCCTCTTGGAGAATCAACTCACGCAAACCATCTACATTGGGCACACATAGCCTGACATGCATCCTCAATGCACTATCATCCCCAATAGTGACCTCCTTAGCATCACCGAGCTGAAACGTGTCCTTAAGGACAAGTAGATGGGGGCCATCATACTGACGCTCCCTGATACGATAATAAAGAGAAAACCGCGAGACCACACAAGCCAATACCCAACTCGGCTCAGAAATATCCAATCTCACAAACTGGCTGGCTAAGGCCTGAACATCCAACGCCATGAGCCTCTCTGCTGCTGGTAGATATGCTAAGATCCCCAAACTCTCTGCCCGGCGACTTAAAGCATCGGCCACCATATTGGCTGTCCCAAGGTGGTACAAAATAGTGATATCATAATCCGTAAGTAGCTCCAACCACCTCCGTTGTCGTAAGTTAAGATCTTTTTGGTTAAACAGATGCTACAAACTCTGATGATCAGTGTAAATCTCACAAGGAACACCGTACAAATAATGCCACCATATCTTCAAGGCGTGAACAATAGCTTTTTACTCAAGGTCATGGACAGGATAGTTCTTTTCGTGCACCTTCAGCTGTCTGGATGCGTAGGCAATCACCCTACCGTCCTGCATCAACATCGCATCGAGACCAATCTGCGATGCATCACAATATATAGTATAAGACCCCGAACCTGTAGGCAATACCAATACTGGGGCTGTAGTCAGCTATCTTCAGCTTCTGAAAGCTCTCTTGACTTTCTTCTGTCCACCTGAACGGAGCACCCTTCTGGGTCAGCCTGGTCATAGGTGCTGCAATAGATGAGAAATCCTCTACAAATCGACGGTAATACCCTGCCAAACCAAGAAAACTCCGGATCTCTGAAGCTGAAGACGGTCTGGTCTAACTCTGCGTTGCTTCAATCTTCTTCGGATCCACCTGAATCCCCTTATTCGATACTATATGACCCAAGAATGCCATTGAGTCACACTTTGAAAATTTTGCATATAACTTCTTTTCGCTTAAGGTCTGTAGCGCAGTCCTCAGGTGCTGCTCATGATCCTTCCAACTCCGAGAGTATACCAGAATGTCATCAATAAACACAATGATGAATTAGTCAAGATAAGGCCGGAACACACTGTGCATCAAGTTCATAAAAGTTGTAGGGGCATTGGTCAGCCCAAAAGACATAACAAGAAACTCATAGTGACCATATCTAGTCCTGAAAGCAGTCTTCAGGATATCTGGCTCCCGAATCTTCAACTGATGATATCCTAAACATAAGTCAATCTTGGAAAACACTCTGGCACCCTGTAGCTGATCAAATAAGTCATCAATATGAAGAGGCAATGGATATTTGTTCTTCACTATGACTTTGTTCAACAGGCGGTAATCAATACACATCCGCATAGAACCATCCTTCTTCTTCACAAATAAGACAGGAGCACCCCAAAGTTACACACTAGGCCGAATCAAGCCCTTATCAAGAAATTCCTGTAACTGCTCCTTCAACTCCTTCAATTCAGGAGGAGCCATACGATATGGAGGAATAGAGATGGGCTGAGTGGTCGACAACAAATCAATGCCAAAATCAATATCTCTGTCGGGCGGCATGCCCGGAAGATCAGCTGGAAACACATTTGGAAAGTCCCTCACTACTGGAACTAACTAAACTGTAGAGGTATCAATACTGACGTCTCTCACATAAGCTAGATACGCGTCACACCCCTTCTCAACCATTTATTGATCTTTAAGAAATGAAATACCTCTACTAGGAGTATACTCTAAGGTACCTCTCCACTCTAATCGCGGAAATCCTGGCATAGCCAGCGTCACGTTCTTAGTGTGACAATCAAGAATAGCATAATGGGGCGATAACCAGTCCATGCCCAAAATAATGTCAAAGTCCACCATGCTGAGCAATAATAAATCGACTCTGGTCTCATAACCACTAAGAGCAATCAAACACGACTGATACACGCGGTCCACAACAAGAGAACCTCCCACATGAGTAGACACATAAATAGGGGAACTCAAAGAATCACGAGATACGCCCAAATACGGGGCAAAATAAGAGGACACATAAGAGTAAGTGGAGCTTGAATCGAATAGAACCGAAGCATCTCTGTGACAAACCAGTATAATACCTGTGATGACAGAATCAGAAGCAACAACCTCGATATGGGCAGGAAGGGCATAATATCTGGCCTGGCCTCCCCCTCTAGGGCGACCTCTACCTCCCCGACCTCTACCTCGAGCTAGCTGAGTAGGTGGGGTAGCAGCTGGTGCTGGAATCATGGCTTGAGGACCCGGTGGAGCATGTTGTGGTTGAGAAGTCTGTGGAGGTGCACCCCCCATAAATCAGGGCCAATCCCTCACCATATGGTGAGTGTTGCCATACTCAAAATAAGTTATGGGAGGACGTGGCTGTTATGGCTAGCTCGGGCCAGATCTGCTCGACTGGCTACTAGGAACACCCCATGCAGGAGGCACACTAGATACTGGCGGCTGGGGTCTAGAGGGAGCTGGAACACCACTGGCGGCTGGAAGAGCCGAATGAATGGGGCAGCTCATATAACCCCTACCATAGAGAGCTGCTGGGGCACGAGCTCCAGAATAATAATCAAACTCTCGATACCTCTTGGCCTCCCTCTCCTCTCTATCCCGAGAAAGCATGCCCTCCAATCTCCTGGCAATACTCACCACCTGCTGATAAGAAATATCCATCTCTAACTCCCTGGCCATACTAATCCGGATGCTGGGGTGGAGTCCCTCAATAAACCATTGAACCCTCTCTCGAACTGTAGCAACCAAGACCGGTGCATGTCGGGCCAAATCGCTAAAACGGACTGTATATCTGACATAGTCATAGCACCCTGGTGTAGCTGCTCAAACACCACGCGCCATGAGTCCGTGAGGCTCTGAGGGACATACTCTCTCAAAAACATGTCCGAGAACTGAGTCCATGTAAGTGAAGCTGCCTCACCCGGACTACTCAACGCATAAGCACGCCACCACTGATAGGCTGCTCCTCTAAGCTGGAATATAGTAAAAGAAAATCCGCTCGTCACCGTTACGTCCATAGTATGGAGAATACGATGACACTCCTCCAGAAAACCCTGAGCATCATCTGTAGCCAATCCGCTCAAGGTAGGTGGGTGGTACTTCTTGTACCTCTCAAGTCTGAGCTGCTCCACCTCAGAAGTTGCTGCCCTAACATCGGGCTGGGCTGGAGCTACCGTCTACATTGGTACAATCTCTGGAACATGGTCGACCTGAACCCGCTGCTCTGGAGTATCGGTGAAGGGAGTCTGTGCTCCTCCCCCAGCATGAGATGTCGCAGGAGCAAGTGGAATCAATCCAGCCTGAGCTAAGGTGCTGAACATGCTCAGAATCTAGGCGAGAGTCTCCTGGAGGGCTGGTGCAGAAACAGGTACATCAGGTGTCTGCCCTCCAGCAGGAGCTACTGGGGGCTTCTCTATAGCAGCCCGTGCGGGTGCTCTAGCTGCACCATGTGGACATCCTCGGTCCCTACCCCGGCCCCGGCCTCTCGCGGCTCTAGCAGGGGGTGTGGGTGCCTGGTCATCTGATCCACATGTATGTGTCCTCACCATCTACGAGAGAACAGAATACAGAAGTTTAGAATTTTTTTGAAGTCAATAATTTTCGCACGATAAGGAACCAAAGTAGTGAAATTTTCCTAACAGTTCCATAGCCTCCGAAAGATAAGTACAGACGTCGCCGTACTGATTTGCGAGACTCTAACAAACTAGCTTGTGACTTACGACACCTATGAACCTAGAGCTCTGATACCAACTTGTCACGACCCAATTTCCCCTCCGTGTGACGTCGTGACGGGACCTAGTCTCTCAAACTAGGTAATCCTAACATTTTGCAGAATAATGAAATAAAAATATAAATTTAACCAACTATTCAAAAATACACAACAATCCCAAAACCCGAAACATCGTGAATCATAAACTACGGGAGGAAAATCTAGTGTCTCTATACATCAGAGTCTATCAAAAGAAAGTACATAAGATAATGGATATGGGGAAGAGTATAAGGGGACTCCGAGGTCTGCGGACGTGGCAGATATACCTTGAAGTCTCCAAAGCTGTCTCGGCTCACTGATAGTGCGGCTGATAAGGAGCACCTAGATCAGCACACAAAAAACATGGGCAGAAGAGTAGCATGAATAGACCACAATCGGTACCCAGAAAGTGCCAAGACTAATCCCGGTAGAGTAATGACGGGGTCAGGTCTGGGCCCTACTGGAATATGATAATAAAGCAAGGCAAGAATGAAATATCGCTGTAAAATAAAGACTGAAATTTAAAAAGAACGAATTCATAGAAGGTAATAGCTTAATACACATAAATAAAACAGGGGATCTCCCGAGATATAGCGCAGTCCCCAATGCATGCCTTGGATGCACATATCTATGCTAGAAGTTTCAGTAAGCATATATGTACAGTGGAGGCTTGAATTACTCAAATGATTGATAAAGTCGATAACTGGTTCACCCTTTCGTTGACGAGTATTTGTATGTTCTATCATACTTATAGTATATCTCGTGCTTTAAAAGTGATTGAGGAAGTCTTGCTCTGGTTGATCCCAACTATCAATAGACCCAACCTCGAGGTCTGTGTACCAATCAAACGCATTTCCTTTTAGTGAGCGGACAAACTGCTTGACGAGATAATCTCCGTAAGTCCCAGCATTGTTTCACGTCTCAATGAAGTGTGCCACGTGTTGCTTTGGATTGCCTTTTCCATCCAACTGTTGAAACGTTGGAGGTTGATAGCCGGCAGACATTTTCAATATATCGATCCTTGCAGTATACGGCTTCGCGTATGTAAGAGAGGACTTGACAACAACTTCATACTTATTTGTAATAGTTCCTTCGACGAACTCCTTCATTTCACCGATTGGAATCATCCCTTACGAAGAGACTGGAATTCCTTTAGTGGATGCAATTTGTCGTAGAGGAGGATAAATCTCTTGAACTATTGGGAAATTTCCAGGTGCATGGGTAGATTCTTCTTCAATCAAGATTCCCTCCATGTCTATTATCTTTTCAATTCTAGCATCTTGATTTTGCATGCATTTGGTCGAGGTAGCGATTGATTATATCAAGTTTGCCAACGGATCCTACAAAGATTAAGCATTTGTCACCATGGCTTGCATGATTGTTGTGGATGATGGAGAGTAGCATGGATTGTCACATAGATTTATCCTTGATTGGATCACGTTATACAGTGTAAGTGGGGAGGATCCCTCACTTGAAGTATCACCAACCTCGTTCACGGCATAGTTCTTGGATCTGTAGAGGGCCGGCAGAGCTATAGTTTTCTTAATCTTTTCAGCAATATTGCTTCCTCATTCATGTGTGTTTGTAGAAGATCTTGCTCCTTTAGAGGATGAAGATCCAAAAACAGGGGTTAATGCGGATGGCACTTGGAGTGCTTGTTGTCCTAATGAGTTTGCTTTTCTGCTCGTATCTGGTACAAAGCTTCCAAAGGTAACATCGAGGATGATTTCCGCAACAGCACAAAACCTGGAATTAGCAGCTTCTGTGGACGTTGATCTGGAGTTGATTTTCTTTGAAGCCATTTCGATGTACTTGAACTTTGTTGTCACGGCCCTAATTTCCCTCCGTAGGATGTCGTGGTGATACCTACTCTTTAAAACTAGATAAGCCTAACACTTACTAATTTAATGACAAATTTCAACCAATAACTATTAAATATGAAACAGAAATTACTAAACAAAGACAACAAATCACAAAACTGATAGTACAAGTCTTAAGCTCTGCTGAGTTCAATAGAAAATCTATAAGCACAACTGTTCGGGAATAGAAATAAACAATTCAAAAAATATCTTTCGAATGTGACTTCGAGGCCTGCGAATGCGACGGCAGGTATACCTTGAAGTCTCCACAGTAATATTTGATCTGCTATCTAACAATCAACAGACTCTGAAGTACCTAGATCTTCACAAAAATATACAGAAGTATAGTATGATTACACCACGGTCCGTACCCAATAGTATCAAGACTAACCTCGATGGATAAGTAAAAAGGTACAAGTCAAGACACTCACTAGAGAAGATAACATGTGCAGTATAGAAGTATAAAGCAAATAATGGAAAGCGAAAATTGGTAAATGGAAACAAAATTAACATGTGATATAAACAGTAAAGCAATAAGAACATACCTTTGAGATAAAAATATAACCTTCAGTACTTCTTTACGTGAAACCACTAGTTTTGTTTTTCGCCTCATTCTAGAAGGAACCAAACTTTGGAAATCCTTAGAGATCTTATGGATTCTAGGCAAAGCGGGTGATCCTTTGCTTTGTCAATTTATCTAGAACGCATTCCCCTTCATTTAGGACCAATCCCTCAAATACTAAAGTTCGGACAGTTAATTTTCCAAGTCCATCAAATATAGAAGGCATGTTAGAAGAGCTAGATTCATCTTCTACAGTGATATAATTGTTGCTCGCTCTTTTTATGGAGATACGTACTGGTGCCGGTTGCATGTATCCCAAGCCTTCATGTGGTTGCCTCGTAGCAGCTTGTGATGGGAGCTTCCCTAAATTTGACGGCTCATTGGGATTGTATGTAGCTTTTGCAAATAGCCTTTAAGCATTATGATAAAAACCTCCAGTTGTTCGATTTATAGGGAGTTCCACATTCTACAAATGATTTTGGGCCACAAACCCTGCAAGTGGCGTTGAGGACAACTTTACTACCTCAATTCATTTTACCGGAAGAGTTAACCCCTTTAGCATGTTAGTTTGGAGATTAGATGATTCACATTCCACTTTCTTCTATTTAGGGACATAGCGGAGCGCAGAAGTTACTTTCTTGCCATTAGATACAATGTTCCCTCCATGCGATTTATTTGAGTTAGGGTATACCTCCTCAGCAACAACCTTTGTTTTGTCGGTAACTCTTCATTCTTGCTAATCATGACATCATCATCTTTTAGATCCTTCATAATGAATTTCTTCAAGCAGAACATTGCATCGGCGAAGTTTGACTCAGCCTCGGTAAATGGCTCATCATCAGCAACTATCTTCTTCTCGACATCACCCACGAAGTATTTCAAGCATTGATTGTAGGTATATGGAACCACTTTATTCTCTTGTTGTCACGAACCAATTTCCCCTCCGTGTGACGTCATGACGGCACCTAGTCTCTAGAACTAGGTAAGCCTAACATTTTATGGAATAATGAAATAAAAATTTAAATTTAACCAACTATTCAAAAATACACAATAATCCCAAAACCCGGAACATCGTGAATCACAAACTATGGGAGGAAAATCTAGTGTCTCTATACATTAGAGTCTATCAAAAGAAAGTACAGAAGATAATGGACATGGGGAAGAGTAGAAAGGGACTTTGAGGTCTGCGGATGTGGAAGATATACCTTGAAGTCTCCAAAGCTGTCTGCGCTCACTGATAGTGTGTCTTACAAGGAGCACCTGGATCTTCACACAAAAAACTTGTGTAGAAGACTAGCATGAGTACACCACAATCGGTACCCAGTAAGTGCCAAGCCTAATGAACTTCGAAGTTTCAAACTTCTACATCCGATGCCGAAACCTATCAAATCATGTCCGATTGACCCCAAATTTTACACACAAGTCATATTCAATATTACGGACCTACTCCAACTTCCGAAATTGAAATCTGACCCTGATATCAAAAAGTCCACTACCGGTCAAAATCTCCAAAAATTCGACTTACACCATTTCAAGCCTAAATAAGCTATGGACCTCCAAAACACAATCCGGACATGCCCTTAAGTCTAAAATAACCTAACGGAGCTAACAGAACTAACGGAATTCCATTCTGAAGTTGTCTTCACACAGTTCCAACTATGGTCCAAATCCTAAGGCTTAAACCTCAATTTAGGGACTGTGTCCCAAAACACTCCAAAAACTAAAACGAAACCACCCGGCAAGTCACAATAGGGGATCGGGGCTATTACTCTTAAAACGACTGGTTGTGTCATTACACATGTATCCAAGGCCTTCCAAGCAAGATGTTGTATGAAGTCTTTGCATCGATTACATGCAACCATGCTCTTTATTGCATATCTTTAATGGTTATCCCCAACCGGATCGTTCCTATGGATCTTTGCCCCCCTTGGTTGAATCCTTGAAGCATCACACGACTTTCTGAGAGTTTGTTCATGGGAATACAAAGTTTTTTCACAGTGCAAATTAGCAAGATGTTCATTGAGGATCCTCCATCAACCAAAATTTGATGTACCCTTTCATCGCGCATATAGCCAACCAGGTATAATGGGCGGTTATGAAAAGTGTCACCTAGTAGAATATAGTCATATGTAAATGTAACGTTTTCCTCGCAAGCATTAAATTCTTGAGTAATGTACTCAATGAGCTTTTCTAAAGATGGTGCCAATAGTAGGTCATCACTCTTTTCTTCCCCTTTGCCAGCATGGCTATAAAAGGCCTCACTAACATCATGGGAAATCTTTGTGCGGAACCAATTTGGCACGAACTCCTCCAAAGTCACTTGATGTCGTGGCATTTGAGGGTGGTACACCTCCACTTCTATTGCTTTAAACGTTTAACTGGACTCTGTTTCTTTGGTATCTTTACCCTCATTTTCATTTTTGGCTGTTCTTTTGATTCTTTTTGTGGGCTTCCTTTGTGGCTTCTTCGATGAGTCAACAACGTCCAACCTTCATCATCATTAGGCTGATCAACTTTAACCTTGTTGTTCTCCAGTAATTCTTCATATTTACTTTCTTTGAAACTACATAATTCATCTAGATTGAATGAGCCAAAAGTGATAGAGACTTGGTTTGCACTTTCTTTCTCATCTTCAAGCACGATCTTATTTTCACGAGCCAAGTCCATGATATTTTCCTTGAAGACAAATACTTCTCCATAGGGTGGCTCACAAGTGGATCGTATTTGCAGTAATTTGGATCATTCATTTTCCTAGCTTCATTTGGTCGCTTCACCTCCAGAAGCTTAATGAGATTTAACTTGAGGAGTTCTTCAAAAATAGTTGGCACATCAGAATCCATAAATGGGTACTCCTTCTCTAGTATTTCTTTTAGAGTCAACTTTCCAGTTGGCTTATCTTGAAAAGAAGTGGATTTCGTACTCTACTTCTTGCTCACCATTGTTGTGAACTCCACAGGTGATGCGTTGACATTCATAGCTTCTTTGTTTTCAGATTTGGGTACAAACTTGCTATATTTTCTGACTTCTTGATTGTCGTTCCCTTTGCGAGGCTCATAGATAGGCAGCCTTCCATTTCCAGTGGAGGCCATGCTCAACTCCATGTCATGGGCACGAGTCGCAAGTTCTTCAAATGTGTTAGGTTTGATAGCTTTCAAGATGTAGCGTAGTCCCCAATGCAAGACTTGGATGCACATATCTATGCTAGAAGGTTCACTAGGCCTGTATTTGCAGTTGAAGCTTGCATTCCTCAAATAATTGATAAAGTCGATAACTGGTTCACCCTTTCGTTGACGAGTATTTGTAAGTTCTATCATACTCACAGTAAATCTCATGTTATAAAAGTGATTGAGGAAGTCTTGCTCTAGTTGATCCCAGATATCAATAGACTCAGCCTCGAGGTCTGTGTACCAGTCAAAGGCATTTCCTTTTAGTGAGTAGACAAACTCTTTGACAAGATAATCTCTGTAAGTCCCACCATTGTTTCACGCCTTAACGAAGTGTGCCATGTACTTCTTTGGATTGCATTTTCCATCAAACTGTTGAAACTTTGGAGGTTGATAGCCAGCAGGCATTTTCAGCATATCGATCCTTGCATTATACGACTTCGCGTATGTAAGATAGGACTTGACAACAACTTCATACTTATGTTTAATAGTTCCTTCGATAAACTCCTTCAGTTGACATTGGAACCATCCCTTCGAAGAGATTGGAATTTCTTTAGTGGATGCAACTTATCGTGGGGGAGGATCAATCTTTTGAACTTCTGGGAGCTTGCAAGGTGCATGGGTGACTTCTTCTTCAATCAAGATTCCCACCCTATTTGTTAGCTTGTCAATTCTAGCATCTTGATTTTGCATGTATTTGGTCGAGGTAGTGATTGCTTCCATCAAGTTTGTCAACTGCTCCTCCACAGATGAAGCGTTTGTCACCATGGCTTGCAAGATTATTGTTGATGATGGAGAGTAGCATGGATTGTCACATAGAGATATCCTTGATTGACTCAGGTTATGCGGTGTAAGTGGGGAGGATCCCTCACTTGAAGTATCACTAACCTCACTCACATAAGAGTTCTTGGATCTATAGAGGTCCAGCAGAGCTAGAGTTTTCTTACTTTTTTCAGCAAAATCGCTTCCTCCTTCAGGTGTGTTTGCAGAATATCTTGATCCTTTTCAAGATGAAGGTCCGAAAATAGGGGTTGATGCGGATGGAACTTGGGCTGCTTGTTTTCCTAATGACATCGCTTTGCTTCTCATAACTGGTACAAAGCTTCCAAAGGTAACAGCAATGATGCTTTCCACATCAGCATAGAACCTGGAATTAGCAGCTTTGGTGGAAGTTGATCTGAAGTTGATTTTCTTTGAAGCCATTTCGACTTGAACTTTGGTGTCACGCCACCAATTTTCCTCCGTAGGATGTCGTGATGGCACCTAGTCTTTAAGACTAGGTAAGCCTAACACTAACTAAATTAATGTCAAAATCCAACCAACAACTATTAAATATGAAACAGAAATTTCTAAACAAATCCCAAAACTGGTAGTACAAGTCATAAGCTCTACTAAGTTCACTAGAAAATCTCTAAGTACAACTGTTCCGGAATAGAAATAAATTGTGCCAAAAATAACTTCCGAATGTGACTCTGAGGCCTGTAAACGCGATGGCAATTATATCTTGAAGTCTCCACAGCAATATCTGATCCACTATCTAACAATCAACAGACTCCGAAGTACCTAGATCTGCACAAAAATGTGCAGAAGTGTAGCATGATTACACCACGGTGAGTACCCAGTAAGTATCAAGACTAACCTCGGTTGAGTAGTGATGAGGTACAAGTCAAGACACTCACTAGACAAAATAACCTATGTAGTATATAAGTATAAAGCTAATACTGGAAAGCAAAAATTAGTAAATGGTAACAAAATAAACATGTGATATAAATAGTAAAGCAATAAAACATTGTGAAGTAGCATTGAAATCAAATAAGGAACAAAGAGGACAACCAATTAGACAAGCCATACTAATACAAGATTCACAATGATATCACTCTGTTATACCTCATTTCTTAGTCACCAGTCGTAGGTCTCAACCAATCATCGTGTACTCACGGCACTTTATGCGTGTATCTCGAATCACAATCACACGGACAACTCACGTGCCAATATCTCAATCCGCCCTGCATAATCACAGGCTCACAACCAAACTCAAGATATGATTAAAAATGGATAAACCCTCGACTTATCACCTTTCTGCCAGAAATTCCGCTATTGCGGACCATAAAGCGTACCTGCGTAATCTGCATCTGCGGAAAAGCAGTCACACCTACGACAGCACAGAAGTGCACAACAAACTGCAGAAGCGGCCTTCCTCGCACCTGCGACAAAATAGATGCAAATGCGACGATCGCATCTGCGATCCTTCCCTCACAAAAGCGAAACTCTCGCCCAGGCTCCAACATCGCAGAAGTGACACACAGAACGCATAAGCGACCCCGCACCTGCGCTCCAAAATGCGCATGTGCGACTCACCGGAAGTAGACCTGGCCAAAAGCATGAAATCCATCTGAAACCCGTCTGAAACACACCCGGGGCCTCGGGAACCCGTCCAAACATACCAACAAGTTCCAAAAATATAATGCAGACTTGATCAAGGCCTCAAATAACATCGAACAACATCAAAACTACAAATCGCACCCCAAATCGAACTTAATGAACTTATGAACTATCAACTTCTACAACTCACACTAGATCATATCAAATCAATCCAGAATAACCTCTTTAATGCAAGTCCCAAATGACATAATGAAGTTATTCCAACTCTCGAAAATCACAATCCGAGCCTGATATCCACAATGTCAACTCCCGGTCAAACCTCTCAACCTTCCAGACCTTCAACTTTCCTATTTTTACCAGAATGCATCAACTTAACCTACGAACCTCCAAATCCAAATCAGGAAAAATGCGTAAATCCAAAATCACCATACGAAATTGTTGGAATCATTAAAATACCATTCCGGAGTCGTCTTTACAAAAGTCAAACTACGATCAACTCTTTTCACTTAAGCTTCTAAAACAAGAATTGTTTTCCCCAATCAATCCTGAATAATCCAAAAACTGAACCTAGAGCCACACACGCAAGTCATAATACCTATTACGAAGCTGCTCGAGACCTTAAGCCACCGAAGAGAACGGTAATTCTAAAAATGACAGATCAGGTCATTACATCCTCCCCCTCTTAAACAAACGTTCGTCCTCGAACGTGCCCAGAACCGTTCTGAAGTCATCAAATCACTGAATGAACTTACCATACCTATACTTGAGGGTGATCCCACGTCACCCCAATCCACATAGGCCCGACAACACCATCTCGACTGAATATTTCTCTTCCAACCCACACTAATAAGCCTTAGAACCAAATTCTCACTATCCGATCATTTCCCAAAGATCTATTTCCCATATCAACACACAGTATCAGCCACAATCGACTGCAACAACTCATGACTACACCCACAAGGTACAACCATACGATGTAACACACCACACATATGCCCATAACAGCATCTCTGACCATTAAAGTTACCATAATCAAATACAGCATCGACAAATAACCTCATCTCAGCTAAAATCGCATCCCAAACCTTCAAAACACTGACAACGATGCAAGAAATATGAGTATCTCATAACCATTCACCCAAATCAACAAGTCACATCTAACACCACATGGGCACATACCTCATAAGCTAAAACCCAATAAGTACAACGCGAATAAGACTAAATATGTACAGAGAAACACATGAAAGAATTATCAAACAAGCCCGATAGGCACAACTCTATATCAGTACCATACTATGAATAAATTTCACAAGGGAGAATCAGATATATAAACTAATCACAAGGATCTCATTCTAATACTACTTTATCACGACACGCAGACCGGTTCAAACATATAAAACATCATAAGTATGTGGGGATACCATCTTCAGCTCTTAATCACAAGTAGAATACATATCATCCCAACCGCAACCTTCCACTAATTTAATTCTGAGAAACAAAATCATAACACGTAAGGAACTCCCTATACCGGTAGAGAATCTAAATCACAAATCGTAATCAAACCATCTAGAAATCATAACAAAACCTAGCATAATGAGTAACAGAAAGTCACTTCTAGTCTCATAGCTCTAAATAGTGAACAAGTCAAAACGACAGACAAGGGCTACCATTATAGAATCTCCCAAAATGGGTAAACACATAAGTAGAGTACAAAATCACGAAACTCACCCACATGTGAAGTAAGACAAGAGGACTCATCCCGATAAGAGAAACCAAATCAAAATAAGAATGATGATCCTCTATAACAATCGAAACCATACCTATAACAACACCATCTGGTGCAACGGCCTCAGCCATAACACGAAAAGCATATCAATGGGCCAGGCCTCCCCCTTTAAGGCACCCTCTACCTGCATGTCCTCTACCCCTAACTGGTTTTCCATGTGGAGTAGCAACTGGAATGGAGCTCATAGCGTGAGTGTTCTGATGAAATCCGCCCCACCCGAGTCTGGGACAATCTCTCATGATGTGCCTAGTATCACCACACTCATAACAACCCCTTTGCGGGCGTGGCTGCTCGTACTGAGTCTGTGCCGGATAATTGGAATAACCGTTGTAGGAACCTCGTGCTGGTGGTGCACTAAAAGATGACTACCTCACATGAGTACCCTAACTAACTAGAGCACCACGGGTAGTCTGAAGTGCGTACTGGACTGGCCGACTGCCCGAGCCTCTGCCATGATTGGTCATAGCCAAAGAGTAGAATCCACTGAACCCTCCAGAACCTCAAGACCTCTTGGTCTCCTTATCCTCCCTATCCTCACCTCGAATATGCTCTAACATCCTAGCAATCTCCACCGCCTGCTGAAATAAAGTATCAGTCTACAACTACCGAGCCATGCAGAATCTAAGATCATAACTAAGCCCCTCAATGAATCTGCGGACTTGCTCTCTAACTGTAGGAATCAAAGTAGGTGCATGACAGGATAACTCACTGAACCTGGTGGCATACTCTGACACCGTCATGATGCCCTGACATAGCCGCTCAAATTCTTTGCGCCATGCTTCCCGAAGGGTGTGGGGAACAAATTCCCTCAAGAACATCTCTAATAACTAATTCCATGAAAGTGAATCTGCATTGACTACCCTCCTCATAAACTTGCCACCACTTATATGCTGCTCCTGAGAGCTGAAATGTAGTAAAAGCAACCCCACTCGCCTCCATAATACCCATGGTGTGGAGAATACGGCAGCACTACTCTAGAATACCATGTGCATCCTTTGAAGCCAAACCACTGAAAGTAGGAGGGTGATACATCTTGAACCTCACAAGTCTAAGCTGTTCCTTCTCTAATACCCCTGGCCTGGCCTCAGGCTGAACCGAAATAATAGTCTGTACCAGCACCACACCCAGAACATGACCAATGTGAGCCCACTGCTTTGGAGTATCGGCTGTAGGAGTCTGAGCTCGTCCCCCAATCTGTAAAGTAGCTGGTGCAACGGAGATCAATCTCGGTTGAGCCAATGTACCAAATATGCGGAGGAACTGCTCTAAAGTCCCCTGAAGTCCGAGGGTAACAACAAGCGCCTCTAATGCCTTTCCCCCAACTACAGCTACTGGTGGCTCCTCAACGATTGCTCTGGAGGGTGGTCTAGCTACGGCACGTGCCCCTCCTCGTCCCCACCTCTCACGGCTCTAGAAGGGGGCATGGGTGTCTGCTCAGCTGATCTGGTAACACGTGTCCTCACCATCTCTAAGAGAATAAAGATACAAAGGTTCAAACTTCCAAATCCCAAATCCACATGACAGGAATGAAAGAAGTGGAGATTTTTCCTTATAGTTCTATAGACCCTAGAATATAAGTACAGAAGTCTCCGTACCCATCCGCATGACTCTACTAAACTCACTTATAACTCGTAGCACCTATGAACCTAGAGCTCTAATACCAACTTGTCACGATCCCGATTTCCCTCCGTAGGAAGTCGTGATGGCACCTAGTTTTTAAGAGTAGGTAAGCCGAACACTTACTGAATTAATGACAAAATTCTACCAGCAACTATTAAATATGAAACAGAAATTTCTAAATAGAGCCAACAAATCCCAAAATCGGTAGTATAAGTCATAACCTCTACTGGGTTTACTAGAAAATTTCTAAGTACAACTATTCCGGAATAGAAATAAATTGTGCCAAAAATAACTTCTCAATGTGACTATGAGGTCTGCGAACACAATGACAGGTATATCTTGAAGTCTCCACAGCATTATCTGATCCGCTATCTAACAATCAACAGACTCCAAAGTACCTAGATCTGCACAAAAATATGCAGAAGTGTAGTATGAGTACACCACGATCGGTACCCAGTAAATATCAAGACTAACCTCGGTTGAGTAGTAACGAGGTATAAGTCAAGACATTCACTAGACAAAATAACTTGTGCAGTATAGAAGTATAAAGCTAATAATGGAAAGCGAAAATTAGTAAATGTCAACAAAATTAACATGTGATATAAATAGTAAAGCAATAAGAACACTGTGAAGTATCATTGAAACCAAATAAGGAACACACAGGACAACAAATTAGACAAGCTGTTCTAACATAAGATTCACAACGAAATCACTCTGTGATACCTCATCTCAAAGTCACAAGTCACAGGTCTCGACCTATCATCTTGTACTCACGGCACCTCATGCCCACATCTCGAATCACAATCGCACGGACACATCACGTGCCAATATCTCAATCTGCCTTGCATGGTCACAGGCTCACAACCACAATCCACCCCGTGTGGTCACAAGCTCACAATCACAATCCGCCCGGCATGGTCACAGGCTCACAATATCAACATGGACACGGATAATACAACAACACATGGGCATGATCAATAAACGTAAAGTTTCGTACTCATGAGCTAGTATAAGTGGCATGCTACAGTGTATGCTTGTGCGAGTGTACTACTGCAGCCCAAGTCAACAAGTAATATCAAGGACATCGAGTAACTCATTGAAGCAACAAAACAAGTCGCGTAAGGTGTATGACAAACACAAGAAAAAGCACACCATCACACGAAAATCACCAACACAATGTCCTCGAGCCATCACACATCATCCCTGACATTCCCACTTTTATCTCTCTAATAGCCACCTGTATCACTCTGTATAATAGTCATCCTTATTACTCCACCCAAATAATAACACAGTAGCCACCCTTATCACTCTGTACATTCAGCAACGGTAAAATGCCACCCTTATGCGCTGCATAACAACAGCGGTAAAATGCCACCCTTATATTTCGCATACAACAACGGTGAAATGCCACCCTTATACTCCGCATAACAACAACCAAAAACCACACAACAATTCACAAATGCTAACATCACAACAACACGACATATCAACTTGTAACACAAGTGCCCATAGGCCACAACCTTTTCAAAGATCTAACAATATCAATATTTCCAAAACAAATAGCCCACGGCTCAAACACAATATGTATAAAATCTCTGTAATAACAAAAGGAATGAGAAAGTAACTCAACAAGGAAAGACACCCCCCCCCCCTTTTTAACACAACTTCAATTAAAATAGATTTAATGACTTTTGATAACCTCAATTCTAATTAATTGTTAAAGGATAAATTCAATAATGAAAGTATTTCTATGAAATGGCAAACTGTGACAACTAGTATATGAATTAGGCTAACAATGAAAGAGATGGAACGAACTAGTACTACGTCTAAATTCATAAGAATAACCCGGCAACAAAAGGGATATCATGTACAACAATTTCAACTAAGAATAAATCCACAATAAAAGAAATCACATAATGATGAAAGTGATAACAACTTCATATAAAGCATATAAGAGCAAACTCGACAAGTAAGGAATATGACATGTAACGACAACTTCGAATAAATCATGTGATAATAGACATGACGAATAAAAGATACAACATGTGCTAACAAGTCCAAAAGAGTACATGAATGAAGCCTAAGAGTCTAAACCGGTCAATATCACATATAAGCCCGAGTACATATTCGTCACCTCGCATACATGGCTATCACAGGATACAATTAGCACAACCGACTCAAATCCTAAGGGGTAGTTCCCCCACACAAAGTTAGGGAAGATACTTACCCTAAAGAAGCCAAACTGATACTCTAAAATGACCTCCTCATGTGAAACAACCTCTGGATGGCTCAAATTTAGCAAAAATAACATAATATAATAAATAAAACCATAGGAAACAATTCCTGAAATTAAAGCTTCGATCTTTAATAAAAACTATAAAGTCAACCAAAAAGGTCAACCCTGGGCCCGCACCTCGAAACCTGACAAATTTTATATAATCCGAACACTCATCCTGATACGAGTCCAACCATACAAAAATTATCCAGTTACGACATCCAATCGTCCTTCAAATCTTCATTTTACATTTTTGAATTTTTTTCACAAACATTCCCACTTTTCTCTCATACAAATCACTGATCTAATGTTAAAAATAAATAAAGAATCAAGAAATAAAAACAAATCCGTATAAAGAACACTTACCCCAATCCAACACGTGAAGAACACCTTAAAAATCGCTAAAATCTGAGGTCTACAACTCAATATATGATAAAAACAATGGCCAAACCCTGGACATATAACCTTTCTGCCAGAGATTGTGCATTTGCAGACCAAAAAGCGCACATGCGAGCCTGCATTTGCGAGCGATGGCTCGCATCTGCGAAAACAGCTTACCAGACAAGGATCCGCATCTGCAAAAAAGCAGTCGCACCTACGACAGCGCAGAAGCGCACAATAAACCGCAGAAGCGGCCTTCCTCGCACATGTGACACAATACACGCAAATGCGACGATCTCATCCGTGATCCTTCCCTCGTAGACCCGAAACTCCCGCCCAGGTTCCAACATCGCAGAAGCGACACGAAGAATGCAGAAATGACCCAGCACCTGTGCTCCAAAATGCGCAGGTGCGACGCACCAGAAACAGACCTGACCAAAAGCATGAAAACCATCTGAAACTCGTCTGAAACACACCCGGGGACCCCGGGCCCCCATCCAAACATACCAACAAGTTCCAAAATATAACGCGGACCTGCTCGAGGCCCCAAATGACGTCAAACAACATAAAAACTATGAATCGCACCACAAATCGAACTTTATGAACTTTCAACTTCTATAACTCGCGCCGAATCATATCAAATCAATCCGGAATAACCTCAAATTTTGCATGCAAGTCCCAAATAATATAACGAACCTATTCCAACTCTTGAAAATCACAATCTGAGCCCTATATCTACAAAGTCAACTCCCGGTCAAACCTCTCAACCTTCCAGACCTACAACTTTCCCATTTTCGCCAAAATGCATCAACTTAACCTACGGACCTCTAAATCCAAATTTGGACAAAAGCGTAAATCCAAAAACACCATACGAAATTGTTGGAATCATAAAAATACTATTTCGGAGTCGTCTTCACAAAAGTCAAATTTTGGTTAACTCTTTTCACTTAAACTTCTAAAACAAGAATTGTTCTTCCAAATCGACCCCCGAATCATCCGAAAATCGAACCCGATCACGCACACAAGTCATAATACCTATTACAAAGCTGCTAGAGACCTTAGGCCACTGAACGGAACGATAATTCTCAAAATGACCGGTCGGGTCATTACATTTGGTGATTGAAAAGTTGAGATGAGAGGTAGAGATGGTCACACTGGGCATGCCAGAATTTGTAGACAATAAATTTATGTCGAGAAAATAAAATCAAGATCAAAAAATATTACAACAATTGTAGTATTTGATTTCAAATAGTTTGTGGTACAATCTCTATGGATCCTCTGATTATACTTTTCCGATATAAATTCAAGGGCCTTTGAGCTTGATCTTGAATCTATATATATTGTCACGAACGATGATCTTGAATTCAACTAGCACGAACTTTGATTTGAACTCGTAATCCTTGAATCTTATTTTGTTATTCGTTCTTGAGCTTGAACTTGATTTCTTGAACTTGAACTTGATTGCTTGAAGCTTGAAACTTGTGGAGGACTTTGCAGCATTTGATCCATGAGCTCTCTCTTGCTTCTTGTTATCACTTCTGGTCCTCTTTCTGAGTTATGAAGACCCAAATTTATAGTTGTGGAAGGGAAGAGTTGTGATGAAAACAAACTCTTTCCAACCAACCAGATTGAAGCGTGACATGACCACATTTGATTGGCCGGAACATATCACTTGCACATGTAGTGCAGTTTCATTGACTATTTAATTTGACTAGGCATGCCTTGTCATTTTGACATGTGGCATGATCTTATTGGATCTTCCGTTTGACTTGGCGTGCCATGTCATTTTACACGTGGCACCAAACCGAGCCTCTAGAAAGATGGCATATTGAGCCTAATGGAGTGGGCTCATTAGTTGTAGCCCAATCAAATGGGCTAGCCCAATAAATTTGGACATATTTATTTAATCCATACTTATTGGACTTATATAATTAACTTAATTATATTAACCCATAATATTTATTTGAACTAATATATCTTGAATTTAAAAATATAGACCAAATAATTTTATGAATTTAAATTCAATAAAATTTAGATGCCTACAATAAGATAATAAAATAGAACAATACCATTATACCAGCATATGAATGTCGTTACATTGGACTACCGATCTCGTAAGGAATGATTAGTTACATACACGTGGCACCATTATTTTGAAAAACTACTTGGTTACAGCTATTACCTGACGTGTTTTTGCATGTGAAAAGACGAGCTCCACCACTATAACGCAGGGCGGCCCAACCTAAAGCAAGTGAAACACTTGCTTTAGGCCCTAAATATTTAAAGGCCCCTAAATTATTAGTATTCTTTATATATAATAGTATATTATTTATATAATTATCTTTTATTATTGATAAATTTATTTCTTTATTGTCATATTAATTTTTAATAATTCAATTTCTTACTCTAATTAATATAACTAAAATAATTTTCTGTCAATCTTATTTTACTTTTTAACTTAATTATATTTCTCTATTCATTAGTTGGTCACATAACTATATCTAATAATCTAACTTATTATTTATTTTTCTTACATAAATTATACTCTCTCCGTCCCAATTTATATGAAAGTGTTTGACTGGACATGAATTTTATGAAATAAAGGAATGCTTTTAAAACTTGTAATCTTAAATAAATCATAGAAGTTTTCGGGCTAGAAATCATCTCAATAATGGTAAAAAGAAAAATCTAAAGTTGAATTGTTACCAAATATAGAAAGGGACTTACTAAAAAAAAAGAGTCACTTATGTTTTCTGGATTCTTCCATTTTAGTTGTGATGCAATCAACGTTAAATTCATTTAATTTTCTGTATTTTATAAAACTAAGTTCTCATTTTTTTTTAATTATACATCCTCACTTGTCTAATTTTTTTTAAAACGATGTTCACGATGTTCATTAAATTTTATATATATATATATATTAAGGCCTCTTATTAAGATTTTGCTTTAGGCCTCCGATGAGGTTGGGCCGCCCCTGAAGAATATATAATATTGACCCACGACCCATAATCCAACAAAGGGTAATTTCGATACACTGACGCTGTAATGATACCTATATGATCAAGTCAATAATTGTAGATAATTTAGTAATAGTATTGATTGGTAATTTAAAATAAATGATAAATAATAATATGGTATGATATATTAAAGTACACTAATGTTCTAAAGAAATTGTTAGAATGTCAATACACATATAACTTTAAGTCCTGATGTGACCTTTTCAGTTAAGAAAAAGGAGAGTGATCAGGCACATTCTCCACTTTCCTTATTGGACATGGTTCAGAATTTTGTGTAATATTTTCCAAAAGGAAGAGATAAATATTTTGAGAAAAGCCTATGTACCTTTTTCTTTTTGAGTTAATACCCTAAAATTCGCATAAATCATACAATTTTTATCAGTTGCCCACCTAAATTATCACTTGTCCCCTAAAACTCCCTAAACTATATTCCCCTTCATAATAAAATTCCATCGTCGCTTATGGGCATAATTTGTTTAACAAATCGCTCAAGAGCGCCTGAAGGCTAAAAAAAAGCCATTAAAATGACCCACCTAACAATGTCTAACGGCTAATTAGCCCTCTTTATATTTCACCTTCCTTCCTCATTTTATTTACCCCTCATTTCCATTTTTTCATCTTTCTTCTCCTTTTCTTTATCTGAATCCATCTAAAATTCTTCCTCTCTCTTGTTATTTCTGAGTTTATTTCTTTATCTTTCTCATTTTATCCATCATTCATTTCTTACCCAAACTTATTTGAAAGAAGGAATACCATTTCAAGTATTAATAGAAGATAAAATTTAATTCATTTCAAGAAATTAGGGAATCAAGAAATAGGACATGTATGTAGCTATTTTCTTTAACGGCTTAGGTATCTCCTTTCAATAATTTTCAGAATTTGGTCTATCAAAATCCTAGTCTTCTATATCGATCCAGGAGCAGAAACCCTAGTTTTTATCCCGATTTTCGAACACAAGCAAGAATTGACAAAGAAATTGATGTTAGAACCAAGATTAATGAAGAAAATCGCTACTGAAAGATTAGTGTAGCCATTTTCCTATGAGAGCAAAGTCTCCGATGAGAGCAAAGAGAAATTAAGGTTTTTATAATTGACCCACTAGTTTTAACCCTAGCCCCTTTTTTATTTTTATCGTATAATTTTTATAATGATATAATAAAGAGTATTAAAATCTTAATTAAGTCTATTTTTTAGATTATGCTAAATAAATATCAGCGTAAATTGCCATTAGGCAGATTTTAAAAATAATTTGGAGAGTGTATTATACACATTAGTAAGAATGTGATGAGGAAATTTTATTATAAAGGAAAATATAATTCATGAAGATTTTCGGAAACATGTGATAGTTTAGGTAGAAAATTTAACAAAGGTGGTAAGTTTAGGCGAAGTTTAGAGTATTAACTCTTTTCTTTTCCATAGAATTGACACTCACCCACTTTTTATATGTCTTAGCAAAATAAGAAAACTTTGCTCCTTTCGCATTTTTAAAAGCAATATATATGTCACGACCCAAATTATCCCTCTGTAAGTTGTCGTTATGGCATCTAGACTTTACGATTAGGTAAGCCTAATATTGCAAAAAATATAAAGAAAACACAACATTTTAAAGATAAACAGCATATTATAAATAGCAAGGAGTAGCACCACTCGGCATATATAAAATAGTTTTCCAAGACCCGAAATATCACTAAGTCACAAGCTGCTATAATCTATATAGCTCTATACAAAAGTCTAAAGATAATAAAGAAAATCTCTAGATGAAGGAGTAGAAGAGGGCTCTGAAGATCTGCGGACGCAAGCAGAAGTACCTTGAAGTCTCCTAGAATCAGCAACACGTGCTAACCCCAAGGATGATAGCTCGTACCTGGATCTGCACACGAAAATATGTGCAGGAAAGGGGCATGAGTACACCAAAATGGTACCCAATAAGTGCCAAGCCTAACCTCGGTCGAGTAGTGACGAGGTCACGTCAAGGCCCTACCGGAGTAAATATAATAAATGAAATAGTAAAAGATATAAGTAAACTTTAAGGTAACATAGTTAAAGAAATTCTCGAAAATTTAATAGATAAGGGAGCCCTCGGCTCAGAACAATGTAAACACAGTGGGGAATCTCTCGGAATACCGTTCCATAGTTTCAAATGAATATGCAATACAGGAGGATCTTCCGGAATACGTCCGTAGTCCCAAAGTAAATATGCAGCGCTGGGGGATCTCCTGAAATACGTCTGTAGTCCCAAAGTAAATATGCAGTACAGGTGGATCTCCCGGAATACGTCCGTAGTCCCAAAGTATATATGCAGTACATGGGGGATATCCTGGAATACGTCCGTAGTCCTAAAGTAAATATGCAGTACAAGGTGATCTCCCGGAATACGTCTGTAGTCCCAATTTAAATATGCAACTCGAGATGAAATGGCAAATATGGCATCGAATTATATAGTTTATACTGGACACAGATAAGGCAAATAGGGATTTAACTAAGCATGGTGCACAGAATATCGAATAAACAGTTAAACACGTAAGCATGCTTTTCTAGTCTAAACTACACAATTAAACATATTAGTACAAATTAACAAGAGAAGCAATTTATGATTTAAAAGGGATAAACATGATTTTTGCAATAATAGCCTGTGTACGTACTCGTCACCTCACGTACACGGCGCTCACATACCAAATAATACCATGATATCCTAATGGGGAAGCCCCCAACACAGGGTTAGGCAAGCCACTTACCTCGAACCGCTCAAATCAACTTGATATCACATTCTTGCCATGCGTTTCCGACTCCAAATGGCCCGAATCTATTCAAAACAGTACAATACCATCAATACGCGCTAATGGAATGAATCCCATAAGAAAAACTATAAAAATTAGGCCAAAATCCGAAATTGGCTCAAACCCGGCCCCCGGGCCCATGTATCGAAACCCGATAAAATTAACAAAACTAGAAAGCTCATTCACTCACGAGTCTAACCATATGAAATTTACTAAAATCTGACACCAAATGGTCCTCCAATCCACAATTCAAACTTCCAAATCCCTAGCCTCCAACTTCCAATTTCCACCTCAAATACACATTAACTAGGTGGAAAAATACATGGAAAGTCAAGATTATTGACCAAAAATAAGCACAAGGAACTTACCTTAAGAAATGCCTCGAAAAGTCTCTCAAAAATCGCCCTAACCCGAGTTTGCAAAGCCAAAAATGATTTAATCACTGCCCAGGTATTTCCACACCTGCGTAACCTGGGCTCGCACGTGCGAGTGCGCTTGTGCGAAAAATGTGCGCATCTGTGCAACTCACTTGCCCCCTCTGCCTTCGCACCTGCGATGAAAGGGTTGCACCTGTGCGCTCGCGCCTGCGGACATCCCTTCCGCTTCTGCGCATCTTGTGCATCTGCGAACAGCCTTGCGCATTTCCGGGAATCGCAGATGCGGAACATCCTCACATCAGCTACCCCAGGCCAACTCTCGACTTCTCACATCTGCGCTTCCATCTCCGCATGTGCGGTTCGCGCACTTGTGGTCTCCTTTCCGCGGGTGAGAAACACCAGAACCAGCAAAGATCAGAAATTCCTCTAAGTCCAAGTTTTCACCCGTTAAGCATCTGAAACACACCCGAGGCCCCATGGGACCTCAACCAAACATACAAACCAATCCTAAAATACCATACAAACTTAGTCGAGCCCTCAAATCACATCAACTAATGCTAAAGTCACGAATCACCTTCCAATTCAAACTTAAAGAACTTGAAACTTCAAATTCCTACAACTAATGCCGAAACCTATCAAACCACGTCCGAATTGCCACAAATTTTGCACACAAGTCACAAATGACACTACGGACCTACATCCACTTACGGAATTCCATTCCGAGCTCGATATCAAAATTTCCACTATCGGCCGAAATCGCCGAAAAACTAACTTTCGCCAATTCAAGCCTAAATCTACTACAGACCTCCAAAACACATTTCGGATGCACTCTTAACCCCAAAATCACTCAACGGAGCTAACGAACTCAACGGAATTCTATTCCGGATCCGTCTTCACATAGTTCCGACTACGGTCCAAACTCTAAGGCTTAAACTCACAACTAGGGACTAAGTATCCCAAAACTCTCAGAATCTCATAACCAATCACTCCGGCAAGTCCCAAAAGTAGAAACAAATATGTGGAAACAGATATATGGGGATCGGGGCTCTAAATCTCAAAACGACCGGTCGGGTCGTTACAGTATATGATAAAATATTTTGAATTTTATGTTATATTACATAGATAGCAAGTGAATTTTATTTTGGTGGGATCAATTTGTAAACTTGAATACTTTAATGCATTTAAGGATCTTGAATATGATAATCTTACACAAAAAATGCCAAGTCACGAACCTTCCGGTCCGCATAACTCTTCTGCCTGGGCTGGGCTATGCGAAGTCTCTCCTGAACCACCTTCACCTTATCCAGGGCATCCTGGACCAAGTCTGTACCCAACAGTCGGGCCTCTCCCGGCTCAAACCATCCCATTGGGGACCGGCACCGCCTACCATACAAAGACTCATACGGTGCAATCTGAATGCTGGACTGGTAACTGTTGTTGTAGGCAAACTCTGCAAGTGGCAAGTATTGGTCCCATGACCCTCCGAACTCCATCACACAGGCACAGAGCATATCCTCAAGAATCTGAATCGTGCGCTCGGACTGCCCATCCATCTGAGGGTGAAAGGCTGTGCTCAACTCCACCCTAGTACCTAACGCTCGTTGTACGACTCTCCAAAACTGTGATGTGAACTGTGTACCTCTGTCTGAAATGATGGATACTGGAATACCATGAAGGCGGACAATCTCTCTGATATAAATCTCAGCCAATCTCTCTGAAGAGTATGTAGTCAACACTGGAATGAAATGGGCTGACTTGGTCAGCCGATCCACGATCACCCAAATAGCATCGAACTTTCTCAAAGTCCGAGGAAGTCCAACCACAAAGTCCATGGTGATCCGCTCCCACTTCCACTCTGGGATCTCTAACCTTTGAAGTAATCCACCCGGTCTCTGATGCTCATATTTAACCTGCTGACAGTTGAGACACTTGGCCACAAACCCAACTATATCCTTTTTCATTCTTCTCCACCAATAGTACTGCCTCAAGTCCTGGTACATCTTTGCGGCACCGGGATGAATGGAGTACCGCGAGCTATGGGCCTCCTCGAGAATTAATTCCCGAAGCCCATCTACATTGGGCACACAGATCCGGCCATGCATCCTCATCACACCGTCATCACTGATAGTCACATCTATGGTATCACCTCGTCGAACCCTATCCTGAAGAACTATAAGATGAGGATCATCATACTAGCACTCCCTGATACGGTCATAAAGAGAAGACCGAGCAACCACACAAGCTAATACCCGGCTAGGCTCTGAAATATCCAATCTCACGAACTGACTAGCCTAGGCCTGAACATCCAAGGCTAAGGGCCTCTCAGCTGCCGGAAGATATGCCAAACTCCCCAAACTCTCTGCCCGGCGACTCAAGGCATCGGCCACTACATTGGCCTTCCCCGGGTGGCATAATATAGTGATATAATAGTCTTTAAGTAGCTCCAACCACCTCCGTTGACGCAAATTAAGGTCCTTCTGCATGAACAAGTGCTGAAAACTCCGATGATCACTGTAAATCTCATAGGGAACAGCGTACAAATAATGATGCCAGATCTTCAAGGAGTGAACAATAGCTGCTAACTCGAGATCATGAACTGGATAATTCTTCTCATGCACCTTCAACTGTCTAGACGCGTAGGCAATCATCCTACCGTCCTGCATCAATACCGCTCCAAGTCCAATCCTCGAAGCATCACAATAAACAATGTAGGACCCCAAACATGTAGGCAATACTAACACTGGGGTTGTAGTCAAAGCTGTCTTGAGCTTGTGAAAGCTCTCCTCACACTCCTCGGTCCACCTGAACGGAGCACCATTCTGGGTCAGTCTGGTCATAGGTGCTGCAATGGATGAAAATCCCCCCACAAATCGACGGTAATACCCCGCCAAACCAAGGAAACTGCGGATCTCCATAGCTGATGACGGCCTGGGCCAACTCTGCACTGCTTCAATCTTCTTCAGATCCACCTGGATCCCCTCACTCGATACTATATGACCCAAGAATGCCACTGAGTCTAACCAAAACTCACACTTTGAAAATTTTGCATACAACTTCTTTTCTCTCAAGGTCTGAAGTGCAGTCCTCATGTGTTGCTCATGATCTTCCCGAGACTGGGAATATACCAGGATGTCATCAATAAACACAATGACGAAGGAATCAAGATAAGGCCGGAACACACTGTGCATAAAATGCATAAAGGCTGCTGGGGCATTGGTCAGTCCAAATGACATGACAAGAAACTCATACTGACCATATCTGGTCCTGAAAGCAGTCTTCGGGATGTCCGGCTCCCGAATCTTCAACTGATGATAGCCAGAACGCAAGTCAATATTGGAAAACACCCTGGCACCCTGTAACTGATCAAATAAATCATCAATACGAGGCAACGGATACCTATTTTTCACCGTAACCTTGTTCAACTGCCGATAATCAATACACAAACGCATAGAACCATCCTTCTTCTTTACAAATAAGACCGGAGCACCCCAAGGTCATACACTGGGCCTGATGAAACCCTTATCAAGCAACTCCTGCAACTGCTCCTTTAACTCTTTCAACTCAAGAGGAGCCATACAGTAGGGAGGAATAGAAATGGGCTGAGTGCCCGGCAACAAATCAATACAAAAATCAATATCTCTGTCGGGCGGCATGCCCGGAAGATCAGCTGGAAACACATCTGGAAAGTCCCTCACTACTGGAACTGACTCGACTGTAGGGGTATCAATACTGACATTTCTCACATAGGCCAAATACGCATCACACACATTCTTAACCATTCGCTGAGCCTTAAGAAATGAAATGACCCTGTGGGGAGTATACTCTAAGGTACCTCTCCACTCTAATCTCGGCAAGCCTGGCATAGCCAGTGTCACGGTCTTAGCGTGACAATCAAGAATAGCATAATGAGGCGACAACCAGTCCATGCCCAAGATAACATCAAAATCTACCATACTGAGTAATAACAAATCAACTTTGGTCTCAAAACCACTAAGAGCAACCAAACATGACTGATATATGCGGTCCACAACGAGAGAATCTCCCACGGGAGTAGATACATAAACAGGAGAACTCAAAGAATCCCGAGATATCCCTAAATGTGGAGCAAAATAAGAAGACACATATGAATACGTAGAGCCTGGGTCAAATAATACTAATGCATCCCTATGATAGACAGGGACGAGACCTGTGATGACTGAATCTGAAGCAACGGCCTCTGAACGGGCTGGGAGGGCATAGTAGCTGGCCTGGCCTCCTCCTCTAGGGCGACCTCGACCTCCCGACCTCCATCTCGAGCTGGCTGAGGAGGAGGTGGGGTAGCAGCTGGCGCTGGAAGAATGGTCGAAGGACCCAGTGGAGCACGTTGAGGTTGATAAGTCTGTGGAGGTGCACCCCTCCTGGCTTTGGGGCAATCTCTAACCAGGTGACTAGTGTCACCACACTCAAAACAACCCCTCGGAGGATGCGGCGGCTGAGAATGACTCGGACCTGGAATGCTGGACTGGCCGGTAATAGCACCTCGAGTAGGAGGCATACTGGATAGTGGCGGTGCATAATAGGGCTCCTGAGGTCTAGGAGGAGCTGGAACTCCGCTGGCTGCTAGAAGAGCTGAATGAACAGGGCGACTCACAAAACCCTTATCATAGCGTGCTGCTGGCACACATGCTCATGAATAATGACCAGTCTCCCGAGACCTCTTGGCCTCCCTCTCCTCTCTGTCCCGGACAAACATGCCCTCCACTCTCCTGGCAATGCTCACTACTTGCTGATAAGTGATGTCCATCTCCAACTCCTTGGCCATACTGGTCTGAATACTGGGGTGGAGTCCCTCAATGATGTGACGAACCCTCTCTCTGACTGTAGCAACCCGAGCCGGTGCATGGCGAGCTAACCTACTGAAACGGATTGCATATTCTGACACAGTCATAGAACCCTGACGCAACTGCTCAAACTCTGCATGCCAATCATCCCTAAGGCTCTGAGTAACGTACTCACGCAAGAACATCTTTGAAAACTGAGTCCAAGTGAGTGAGGCTTCCTTATCCGGACTACTCAGCTCATAGGCACGCCACCACTGATATGTTGCTCCCCTTAGTTGGAAAGCGGTGAAAGAAACCCCACTCGTCTCCACAATGCCCATAGTGCGGAGAATATGATGACACTCTTCAAGAAAACCCATAGCATTATCTGAAGCTAGTCCGCTGAAAGTAGGTGGGTGGTACTTCTTGTACCTTTCAAGTCTGAGCTGCTCTGCCTCAGAAGCAGCTACCCTGATCTCATGCTGAATCGAAGACACTGGGGGCATAAAAATATACTCTGGGGCCTGATCAACCTGGACCCCTTGCTCAGGAGTGCGGGCTGCGGGAGTCTGTGCCCCTCCCCCGGCCTGAGATGTAGCGGGAGCTATCGGAAATAGTCCAGCCTAAGCCAGAGTGCTGAACATGCTCAAGAACTGAGCTAAAGTCTCCTGGAGGGCTGGAGTAGTAATAGGGATCTCCGGTGTTGGCCCTCCAGCTGGAGCAGCTGGGGGCTCCTCTGACGCAGCTCTCGCAGGTGCTCGAGCTGCACCGCGTGGTCGTCCTCTACCCCGACCGCGGCCTCTGGCGGCTCTGGCAAGGGGCTCGGATGCCTGATCGTTGGTCCTCCCATTGCAGGTCCTCACCATCTGTGAGAGAGAATAGAATTAGAATCTTAGAACTTTTGGTGTCAATAACTTGCACGACAAGGAAATCAAAGAAATGTGATTGTTCTTAACAGTTACATAGCCTCCCAAAGTTAAGTACGGACGTCTCCGCATCGATCCGCGAGACTCTAATAAACCGGCTTGTGACTCGCGACTCCAGCGAACCTAGTGCTCTGATACCAACTTGTCACGACCCAAATTATCCCTCTGTAAGGTGTCATGATGGCACCTAGTCTTTACGACTAGGTAAGCCTAATATTGCGAAAAAATATAAAGAAAACACAACATTCCAAAGATAAACAGCATATTATAAATAGCTAAGAGTAGCACCACTCGGCATATACAAAACAGTTTCCCTAGACCTGGAATATCACTAAGTCACAACCTGCTATAATCTATGTAGCTTTATACAAAATTCTGAAAAAGAAAATATCTAGACGAAGGAGTAGAAGGGGACTCCGAAGATCTGCGCACGCAAGCATAAGTACCTTGAAATCTCCTAGAATCAGCAGCACGTGCTAACCCCAAGGATGATAGCTTGTACCTGGATCTGCACACAAAAACATGTGCAGGAAAAGGGCATGAGTACACCACAATGGTACCCAGTATGTGCCAAGCCTAACCTCGGTCGAGTAGTGACGAGGTCAGGTCAAGGCCCTACCGGAGTAAATATAATAAATTAAACAGTAAAAGATATAAGTAAACTTTACGGTAACATAATTAAAGAAATTCTCGAAAATTTAACAGATAAGGGAGCCCTCGGCTCAGAACAATGTAAACACGGTGGGGAATCTCTCGGGATATCATCCCGTAGTTTCAAATGAATATGTAGTATAGGGGGATCACCCGGAATACGTCCGTAGTCTCAAAGTAAATATGCAGTGCTGGGGGATCTCTCGAAATACGTCCGTAGTCCCAAAGTAAATATGCAGTATAGGGCGATCTCCCGGATTACGTCCGTAGTCCCAAAGTAAATATGTAGTAAAGGGGGGATCTCCCATAATACGTCCGTAGTCCCAAAGTAAATATGCAGTACAGGGGGATCTTCCGGAATACATATGTAGTCCCAATTTAAATATGCAACGCAAGATGAAATGGAAGGTATGGCATCGAGTTATACAGTTTATACTGGACACAGATAAGGCAAATAGGGATTTAACTAAGCATGGCGCACAGAATGTCGAATAGACAGTTAAAACAAGTAAGCATGCTTTTCTAGTCTAAACTACACAATTAAACATATTAGTACAAATTAATAAGAGAAGCAATTTATGATTTAAAAGGGATAAACAGGATTTTTGCAATAATAGCCCATGTACGTACTCGTCACCTCACGTACACGGCGCCCACACACTAAATAATATCATGATATCCTAAGGGAAAGTCCCCAACACAGGGTTAGGCAAGACATTTACCTCGAACCGCTCAAATCAACCTGATATCACATTCTTGCCACGAGTATCCGACTCCAAATGGCCTGAATCTATTCAAAACAGTACAATACCATCAATACGCGCTAATGGAATGAATCCCACATGAAAAACTACAAAAATTAGGCCAAAACCCAAAATTGGCTCAAACTCGGCCTCTGGTCCCACGTCTCGAAACCCGACAAAATTCACAAAACTAGAAAGCTCATTCACTCACGAGTCTAACCATATCAAATTTACTAAAATCTGACACCAAATGGTCCTCCAATCCACAATTCAAACTTCCAAATCCCTAGCCTCCAACTTCCAACTTCCACCTCAAATACACATTAACTAGGTGGGAAAATATATGGCAAGGCAAGTTTATTGACAAAAAATAAGCACATGGAACTTACCTTAAGAAATACCTCGAAAATGCTCTCAAAAATCGCCCTAACCCGACTTTGCAAAGCCAAAAATGATAAAAATCGCAAAGCCCTTCGGTTTTAATCACTGCCCAGGTATTTCCGCACCTGTGGAACCTGGGCTTGCACGTGCGGGTGCGCTTGTGCGGAAAATGTGTGCATCTGTGCAACTCACTTGCCCCCTCTGCCTTCGCACCTGCGACGAAAGGGCCGCACCTGCGCGCTCGCGCCTGCAGACATCCCTTCCGCTTTTGCGCATCTTGCGCATTTGCGGCCATCGCAGATGCGGAACTTCCTCGCACCTATGACCCCAGACCAACTCTCGACTTCTCGCATCTGCGCTTCCATCTCCGCATGTACGGCTCGTGTACCTGCGGTCTCTTTTCCGTAGGTGCGAAACACCAGAACCAGCAAAGATCAGAAATTCCTCTAAGTCCAAGCTTTCACCCGTTAAGCATCCGAAACACACCCGAGGCCCCCGGGACCTCAACCAAACATACCAACCAATCCTAAAATACCATACGAACTTAGTTGAACCCTCAAATCACATCAACTGACGCTGAAATCACGAATCACCTTCCAATTCAAACTTAAAGAACTTGAAACATCAAATTCCTACAACTGATGCCAAAACTTATCATACCACGTCCGAATGACCTCAAATTTTGCGCACAGGTCACAAATGACACTACGGACCTACAGCTACTTTCGGAATTCCATTCCAAATTGGATATCAAAATTTCCACTATCGGCCGAAATCGCCGAAAAACTAACTTTTGCCAATTCAAGCCTAAATCTACTACAAACCTCCAAAACACATTTTGGTCGTGCTCCTAACCCCAAAATCACTCAACGGAGATAACAGACTCTACGGAATTCCATTCTGGATCCGTCTTCACACAGTTCCAAGTACAGTCCAAACTCTAAGGCTTAAACTCACAACTAGGGACTAAGTGTCCCAAAACTCTTAGAATCTCATAAACAATCACTTCGGCAAGTCCCAAAAGTAGAAACAAATATGGGGAAAGCAAATATTAGGGGATCGGGGCTCTAAATCTCAAAACGACTGGTCGGGTCGTTACAATATATGTTAAAATATTTTGAATTTTATGTTATATTACATAAATAGCAAGTGAATTTTATTTTGTTTGGATCAATTTGTAAACTTAAATACTTTAATGCATATAAGGATCTTTAACATGATAATCTTATACAAAAAATCATTATCGAAAAATACTTGAAGCAGAAACCATTATCACGAAGCAGAGGCGTTAGTTGAAATTGGTTTCTACTTTCTTGCCCTACCCTTACATTGCCACAACTAGTGTACGAAGGATACTTTGGCAAAATTTTCCAAAGTCTCTAAGAGTAAACATTCGAGGACGAATGTTCCCAAGGGGGGAGTAATGTTACACCCTATATTTTCGTACGTAAAAATGCGTCGTAAGCAAACTAATGTAGGACCAAAAATGAGATAATATTTAAAAGTATATAAAGTAAGTTAATCATGTTACCTCTGAGGTTACAAATATTGAAGATCATGAACAACAAGTACAAAGAGGGTTGGACAGTTCAGAAGCTAAAGCAATTAAATAAAACAATGTTTCGTCGAAAGTCGACAAGTTGAGAATGTTATAACATGTACCTTTGGGGTGAGACTAGGGTGATTAACATGATAAGGAGATTATGTTATGATTTATATTAGTCGTATGACATCCGTGTGTTATGTTTTGAAGTCAAGCGAGTTGTGAAACAAAAGTCGATGAAAGTCATCACAAGTTACATTCATAAGTTTTACTGAAACTTTGGGTCAAATGTAACTGCAATTTTCTCCCAATATACTTAGAGTTATGGGGTGTTCCACCCATCAAATTAAAGATCTATGAGTCTATTTTCCAACGCATTAAACCGTTTGTCAATATGACATCGGAGTAGAGAGAGATATGGGAATTTTTGCGATACTGCACAAGCTGCTAGGTGACAAGTAGGTGTGTCACCTACTTGCTTAAATGAAAGCCCAAAAATGGGCCATTTCGGGTCGTCCAAAGAGGCCTTTTAAAGGCCTATTTTCTTCATATATTAGACTTAAAATAGAGCATAATAACCATACATAAGCTCTGCAAAGAATCCTCCCAAATATTTCCCACAAACCCTAATTGATTTTCTCTCCCTTTCAAGTTCTAATTGGAGGTAAAACCTAGAGTTTGAAGAACCAAGATAGGAGCTGAGTTATCCAAGAAATAAGGTGAGTTTACTGCTCTCTTTCATCCATTTTTTCTACTATAAATTCAAGGTAAGTTATATATACCGAGCCTACTGTGGCCGAGCGCCTATGAGCGAGCCCAGGATGGCCGAGGTACAGAGCCCAGTATGGCCGAGCGCCTATGAGCGAGCCTACTACGGCCGAGCAGTTACACGTACCGAGCCTTATAGGGCCGGACATTTATTTTACTTACTATATTGAAGGAGTTTAGTCACTATCAGCAGGTAAGTATATCTCCAGACCATCTTTGACTCCCAGTTAATTTCAGTTATCATATTATCAGTTCAGTTTTAGATTTCAGTTATTTTATTGCCTTACATACTCAGTACATTATTTCGTACTGACGTCCCTTTTTTGGGGGTGCTGCATTTCATGCGTGCAGGTTCAGACAGACAGACGGGTAGACCTCCTCAGTAGGTGTTTCCCGAGTTCAGCCTGATCGGTAAGCTCCACGTCATTCGGAGTTGCCAAGTCTAGAGTTTTGTGTACATCTTATGTATATCTGTATATATGTTATGGGTAGGTCGGGGCCCTGTTCCGATCACAATATATCTATAAGTAGAGGCTTGTAGACATATCCTATTGGTTAGTGCAGTATGTTGGGTTTGTAGGCCTGGTATGTATATTTGATGGTTTGTCAGCTGTAGTAGCTATGACGGCCTTGTCGGCCTAGCTTTATATTGATATTTAGTTAGCGCAAGTTTTCATTCAGTTTTATATTTTGCTTCGCAAATTGTCTTGCAAGGTGGCCCCATGGCCAAAGTATGACATTATATGTTCAGAGTCCCTTAGTCGCAATTTGGTACGCCAGGTTAGGTGAGGCACCGGGTGCTGGTCTCGCTCCTAGGTTCGGGGCGTGACAAACTTGGTATCAGAGCAGTTCTGTCCTAGGGAGTCTACAATTAATTACGAGCGTTATTATATTGGGCCATATACATAATAGAAAAAATCTAACATTCTCCCACTTGGCCCAATAATCACATAACATTAATATTTAATAACATACTTCATTAGTTGTGCATAAACAAATCTCTTTTATGTTCATAATATATACCATAATACAATAAACTGCTAAATATGAGTTATGGCGGTTATATATATTTTGTCTACATACTCCCTTCCATATACTATAATATTAGAAACTCGTCGTATCAGCTCCATATGCTATAAAATATTATGGTCCACAATAAGACTTATGATATAATATCTTAAAACAATAATGTGTACACTCTTATGAGAAATAAGAAATCATTAATGTTTATCAAAAACACATAAACGAGCTCAGAGTGTCAAAACATCATAAATAAATCAATAATAAATACAGTAAGACCCATTCTATGTGCATGTTCTTTAAATATATTTGGTTGTAAACCTTTTGTCAACGGATCTACAATCATGAGATCGTTCAATATTGCCATTGGAATAGCGTTTAGTCTAAAAGACCCATCTACACCCGAATCTTTTAGATCTTTCTGGCAATTCAACGAGATCCCGGACTTTATTGTATTCCATGGATTTGAACTCTTTCTTCATGGTCAATTCACTTTTAAGAGTCATTACTTTCTATGGACCGTGAAAATGAAACCGGATCCTTATTAAGTCCAATGTCAAAATCTTACTATTGCAAATAAACCATGTAATTATCTGTAATAGCTGATATTCTTACTCTTTGAGATTTTTTTTAATGGAATTTCTTGTGTTTTACTTGTGTCAGATATTTGTGAGTTAGTTTCTTCATGAAGTGTTTCATCCAAATGCTGCTCGATGATGTCAAAGTGTGTTCTTCACAACCGGAATAATATTTTGTATTTTTGTGGAAGTAGGAACATTGGTGGGTACTGGAACATTGGCCCTCACCTATTTTATTTTCACACTTTGTTTTACAACACTCCCACTAACTTCACCATTCTTGTCAGGACCCAATTTCACATATAGGTCGTGATGGCGTCTAACACTACAGTTAGGCAAGCCAACTTAATAAATTAAGCATACATTGACAAAGTTTAAAACCAAGAAAAATAATAAAACACCAAATTCTACCAATACGTGTGCCAAGACCTGGTGTCACAAGTGTATGAGCATCTAGTAGATTATACAAAGCCTCAAATACTGTCTGAAATAAAAATAGACAGAATGGAAAATACAAGGAGAGACACTAGTAGCTGCAGAATGGCTCAGATAGGCAGCTCACCACTATGCCTCTGGATAACGTGGGTGTAAGACGATAGGTCCCCCACTAGTACTTGCCTCGGGTCCTGCACAAAAAGTGCAGCAAGTGTAGTATGAGTACGTACACAACGTGTACCCAGTAAGTATCAAGCCTAATCTCGAAGTGGTAGAGACGAGATGGACGACTTTGACACTCACTATGGGTCAATAATAATAATTAAAATACAACTAGAATATTTAAATCAGCATGATTCACAGAATTTACAATAATTTATTTAACCAGCGGTAATAATCAAATTTCCTACAAATGCAACAATTCTCAATATATTAATTAAATTCCTTCAATTCAAATAATTTCCAATTTATCAATTAAATCTCATTTACAGGAATAACAATTAATTCCTTAACAAGCAGGAATAATAATTTATTAAATTCCAAGGATTCTCCAATTTATCAATTAGATTCGCAGGCTGAAGTAACTATTAAAGTATCATGTAATTATTATTATTAAGCACGATTTCTGTTGAGGACGTACGGCCTGATCCAGAGTGTCGTGTACACTGCCGAGGGACGTGCGGTACGATCCATAGATGCATCTATCCTGCCTAAGCGTTCGGCCCGCTCCACAAGAAAGGAGGACATTTTCTTATGTACCTCCGGAATGAGAGTATATTTATTATAAGATAAATTCGGGAGAAAGAATAATTTCTTTTAACAATTAATTAATTTAAACAGAAAATTAAGCATATGATATTTTCATCCTTTAATATCTTTATCTAACAATTCACAATATATTCATATATATCAATTAATATTAATTAAAAAAAGAATACAATTTACACAAGTAATTCATGCTTTGAGTCCTAAACTACCCGGACTTTAGCATTAATAGTAGCTACGCACGGACTCTCGTCACCTCGTGCATACGTAGCCCCCGCAATTAGCAACAATTATTCAATTTAATCCCTATGGGGTAATTTCCCCCTCACAAGATTAGACAAGAGATTTACCTCGTCTCAAAGTCCACTTTCTGATTACCACGTTGCGTTGAATTCTCGACTCGACGCCGAATGATCCGAAACTATCCAAATATTATACAAAATAATTAATATATACTAAATGATTTGAAATTTATCTATTAAATAAATTACCTTATCCAAAATAGTAAAATTCCTAAAATTCACCTCGGGCCCACGTGCTCGGATTCTGAAAATGTTTGGATAAAAACGTTACCCATAATCTCAAGAACTTAAATATATAATTTCTACCCAATTCCATAACTATTTTTGTGGTTAAAATCTCACTTTTATAAAAATCTAGGTTTTTCATCTAAATCTTTGATTTCTAAGATTTACTAGTTATAATCCACCTATAATCTATGTATTTAACTCAAGGGGTGTGGAATTAACTTACCTTTCAATTGCTAGTCGAAACCCCCTTCTCAAAAGCTCTGAAATTGCCCGGAAATGGAGGAAAAATGGGCTCAAAATGTCTGAGCCTCGACTTTTAACCATTCTGCCCAACAAGGATTTTCACTCCTGCGAAAGAGGTACCGCACATATGGCTTTCACACCTGCGAAAATACCTCGCAGGTGCGCATTTTCAATCTTTTCCTGGTTTCGCACCTGCGGAAAAAGCGCTCGCTTCTGTGCAAGTGCAGGTGCGCCCATTCCTTCGTACCTACGCATCTCTCCGCTTCTGTGCACAAGACCTTCGCACCTGCGCGTTCGCAGGTGCGCCAAATTACTCTGCATCTGTGATGGCTGGGCAGGCTCCTCTCTTTCGCACCTGCGATTAGTGGCTCGCACCTACGAGCTCGCACCTGCGAGCTCGTACCTGCGGCTGTCCAAGCGCAGGTGCGATTATGACAGTAGCTGGGAGCTTTAGTCCTTGCTCAATTTCCCAAAATTGGTCCGAGCCTCGTCCGGTTAACACTCGGGACCCCCAGGGCCCCGCCCGAACATACCAACAGGTTTGAAATCATAAAGCAGACTCGCTCAAACTCTCGAAACGCATAAAACAACATCAAATCTAAGAATCATACCCTAAACCAAATTGATTCAAACTTAAGAATTTCAAGTTCTTCAATTTACTTCCAATGCGCCGAAATATACTTAAACTACTCGGAATGACACAAAATTTTGCGTGCAAGTCTTAAATCATTATACGGAACTATTCCCAAACTCGAAATTCCAAACGGACTTCAATTACTCAAAATCCTAATCCAAACCAAATTTAAAGAATTTTAAACCTTCAAATAGTTAATTTTTACTATTAAGCGTCAAAACGCTCACGGGTTATCCAATACCCGATTCGGACAAACGCCCAAGTCCAAAATCATCATACGAACCTATTGGAACCGTCAAATCCTGATTCCGGGGTCGTTTTCTCAAAATGTTGAACGAAATCAAACTTGGCCTTTTAATGCTAACTTAAGGAACCAAGTGTTCTGATTTCAACCCACACACTTCCAAATCCAGAACCAACCATCCCCGCGAGTCATAAATTAATAAAAGCATGTTCGGGGAGTTTTATTTTAGGGAACGAGTTTCTAAAAGTTAAAATAACCGATTGGGTCATTACATTCTCCACCTCTTAAACAAACGTTCGTCCTCGAACGGGTTTAGAATAATACCTGGAGTGCTAAATAAGTGCGGATATTTCCTCCGCATGTCCTCCTCGGCCTCCTAAGTCACTTCCTCGACTGGTTGGCCCCTCCACTGGACCTTTACAGCAAAAATTCTCTTGGACCTCAACTGGCGAACTTGTTTATCAACAATGGTAAATAGCTCTTCTTCATAACCCAAACTCTTATCTAGCTGAATTGTGCTGAAGTCCAATACATGTGATAGGTCAGCATGATACTTCCGGAGCATAGATACATGGAAAACCGGATGAACTCCCGATAGACTGGGAGGCAATGCAAGCTCATAAGCAACCTCCCCAACTCGTCTCAAAACCTCAAATGGGCCTATAAACCTTGGGCTCAACTTGCCCTTCTTCCCGAATCTCATAATTCCCTTCATCGGCGAAACCTTCAAGAGAACTTTTTCACCTACCATAAATGATAAATCACGCGCTTTCTGATCCGCGTAAATCTTCTGTCTGAACTGCGTTGTACGAAGTCGCTCCTGAATCAACTTTACCTTTTCCAAGGCATCCTTTACCAAATCAGTACCATATAATTTAGTCTCACCGGGCTCAAACCATCCGATAGGTGAACGGTATCGAGGGCCATATAAAACCTCAAATGGAGCCATCGCAATGTTGGATTGGTAACTGTTATTATAAGCAAACTCGGCCAAAGGCAGATAACGATCCCACTGACCTCCAAAGTCAATCACACATGCCCTGAGCATATCCTCCAAAATATTAAATGTCCGCTATGACTGCCCGTCAGTCTGTGGATGAAAGGCTGTGCTGAGCTCTACACGGGTCCCTAATTCACTTTGTACTGCTCTCCAAAAATGTGAAGTAAACTGAGGGCCTCTATCTGATATGATGGAAATTGGCACACCGTGCAACCGAACTATCTCCTAAATATAAATCTGGGCCAACCTCTCTGAAGTATACGTAGTCACAATAGGAATAAAATGTGCCGACTTGGTCAACCTGTCAATAATCACCCAAACTGCATCAAACTTCCTCAAGGTCCGCTGCAACCCAACTACAAAGTCCATAGTAATTCGTTCCCATTTCCACTCTGGTATGGTCATCTTCTGAATTAAGCCACCTGGCCTCTGGTGCTCAGATTTAACTTGCTGGCAATTTAGACACCTAGCTACAAACTCAACTATGTCCTTTTTCATTCTTCGCCACCAATAATGCTGCCTCAAGTCACGATACATCTTCGTAGCACCTGGATGAATAGAGTACCGAGATCTGTGTGCCTCCTCCAGGATCTTTTTCCTCAGTTCATCCACATTAGGAACACACAAACGATCCTGGAGTCACAGAACACCATCTACACCAATAGTAACTTCCTTAGCACCACCTCGTAGTACCGTTTCTCGAAAAACCATTAAGTGTAGGTCATCATACTGGCGAGCCTTGATCTGCTCAAATAGTGAAGACTGAGCTACGACACATGCAAGAACTCGGCTGGGATCTGAAATATCTAGCCGCAAAGGTCTATTGTCCAAGGACTGGATATCCAAAGCTAATAGCCTCTCTTCAGCTAAAATGAAAGCCAAACTACCCATACTCTCCCCCTTTCTACTCAAGGCATCTTCAACTACATTTGCTTTACCTGGATGATATAGGATAGTAATATCATAATCATTTAGTAATTCCAGACATCTGCGCTGCCTCAAATTTAGGTCCCTCTGCTTCAACAAATGCTGCAAACTGCAATGATCAGTATAAACTTCACAAGACACCCCATAAAGATAATGCCTCCAAATCTTAAGGGCGTGAACAATCGCAGCTAACTCCAAATCATGTACCAGATAATTCTGCTTGTGGGCTTCAACTAACGTGAAGCATATGCAATAACTCGCCCTTCCTGCATTAATACACAACCCAAACCAACATGTGAAGCATCGTAATACACTGTTTACATTCCCAAACTAGAAGGTAACACTAACACTAGTGCTGTAGTCAATGCTGTCTTGAGCTTCTGAAAACTTGACTCACAATCATCGGACCATCGGAACTGAACACCCTTCTAGGTTAATTTGGTCAAAGGTGCTTCAATAGATGAAAACCCTTCCACAAACCGATGATAATAACCTGCTAAACCCAGGAAACTCTGGATCTCAGTCGCCGAAGTGGGTCGATGCCAATTTTGAACTGCCTCAATATTTTTGGGATCAACTTTAATACCTTTGCCCGATACAATATGTCCCAAAAATGCTACAGACTCTAGCCAAAACTCACATTTAGAGAACTTAGCATATAGTTTTTGTCCCGTAATTTCTGAAGCACTACTCTCATATGCTGCTCGTATTCCTCCTTACTGCGCGAGTAGATCAAAATATCATCAATGAAGACAATGTCAAACGAATCAATATATGGCCTGAATACCCTGTTCATCAGATCCATAAACGCTGCCGGGGCATTAGTTAAACCGAAAGACATTACCAGAAACTCATAATGACCATATCTAGTACGGAAAGCAGTTTTCGAAACATCCGAATCTCGAATCTTCAACTGATGATACCCCAACCTCAAGTCGATCTTAGAGAACACCCTAGCACCCTGCAACTGGTCAAATAGGTCATTAATACGCGGCAATGGGTACTTGTTCTTTATAGTAACTTTGTTCAATTGGCGATAGTCAATACACATTCGCATTGTGCTATCTTTATTCTTCACAAATAATACTGGTGTTCCCCAAGGCGATACACTCGGTCTGACGAACCCTTTGTCTAGTAACACTTCAAGTTTTTCTTTCAACTCTTTCAATTCTTTCGTAGCCATGCGATATAGTGGAATAGATATAGGATGAGTATCTGGAGCCAAGCCAATATAGAAATCAATATCCCGATCAGGTGGCATACATGGAAGATCTGAAGGAAATACATCGGAGAACTCTCAAACTACTGGCACTGAATCAATAGCCGGAGTCTCTGCAGTAGTATCCCGAACATAGGCTAGATAAGCCAAACAACCCTTCTCAACCATGTGTTGAGCCTTTATAAAAGAAATAACCCGATTAAATAAACTAACCGACAAACCCTTCCACTCCAGCCTAGGAAAAGATGGAATAGCCAAGGTAACAGTTTTGGCATGACAATCTAGAATAACATGATATGGAGATAACCAGTACATACCCAGAATAATTTTAAAATCGGTCATCTCGAGCAATAAGAGATATGCTCTAGTTTCATAACCACAGAATGTAATAATACAAGACCGGTAGATCCAGTTCACAATAATAGAATCGCCTACAGGAGTGGACACATAAACAGGAGTACTCAAGGACTCACGAGAAACACCCAGGAATGCAGCAAATAGAGATGACACATATGAATACATGGATACTGGATCAAATATAACTAAGGAATCTTTTCCGCAAATAGAAATAATACATGTAATCACAGCATCTGAGGCCTCTTCATCTGGTTTAGCCGAAAAAGCATAGAACCGAGCTGGAGCGCCAACTGGCTGGCCTCCACCTGGCTGACCTCCACCTCTAGGATGGCCCCTACCCACCTGTCCTCTACCTCTTGGTGGTTGGACTACTGGTGGAGCAACTGGTCCGGTAAGCATAGGCTGCTGACCCTACTGTACTGGTCTACCCCGAAGCCTGGGGCAAAACCTCCGCATGTGACTGGGATCCCCGCATTCGTAACAACTCTTCGGTGCGATGGGCTGCTGACTAAGAGCCTGGCCCTGGGGACCTGAATACCCAATGGGAAGACCCTGAATAGCTGGTGGGCGGTAAGAAGTCTCTGGTATAGCACTGAGATAAGGTCACACTGGAGTTCCCCGAGGAGGTAGTGGTGCTGGAAATGGGGGTCTGCTGGACTGCCCCCTCACGAACTGACCTCTACCCCCAGACAGAGCACCTTGTACTCTCCAGAGTACCTGAACCGCTTATCTCTCATAATTTTCTCTCGGCTTCGCTGACGCACACCCTCAATCCTCCGATCTATCTCCACAACTAGCTTAAAAGAAGTACCCATCTCAACCTCTCGAGCCATAGTGGCATGAATGCTAGTATGTAAACTGGCTACAAACCTCTGCACTCTCTCCGCCTCAGTAGGGAGTATCATAAGTCCATGGCGGGATAATTAAGAAAACCTTGCCTCATAATCGGTCACTGACATCTGACCCTGCTGGAGCTGCTCAAACTGAAACCGCAACAATTCCCTCTAGGAGGGTGGAATATATCTGTCCGGGAAGATACGGGTGAACTTGTCCCAAGTCATGGGAGGAGAATATGTTGGTCTGCCAAGAACATAAGACTACCACCATCTACGGGCCCTGCCCTCTAGTTAAAAAGTAGCGAAGTCAATTCCATGAGATTCCAATATCCTCATATTGTGCAGTTTGTCCCTACAACGATCAATGAAGTCATATGGATCCTCATGTCGCTCACCCCTGAAGACAGGAGGATGTAGTCTAGTCCATCGGTCCAATAGTTTCTGAGGATCGACGGCTATAGCTGGCCTGGGCTCAGGTGTAGCTGCTGCCACTGGCTAGGCTCCACCCATGGGTAGTGCACCCTAGGTCTGATATACAGCAGTCGCCTGTCCATGATCCTGCGCGGTAGGGGTCTGTGCTCCCCCCCTCCCCCGCCTGAGATGTGGCTGGGTCTGCCATAAATAAACCGGCATGAGTCATATTGTCCATGAACCGCAGCATACGCCTTATGACATCCTGAAATCCCAGTGCAGATGTGAAATCCACCGAAGCTGGCTCTACCACAGGCACCTCATCATGTTCCTCAATAATGGGGTTCTCTGCTGGACCCATTGGCAGCATAACTGGAACAGTTCTGGGATGTCTTCGCCCTCTACCACGGGCTAGAGCCCTCCCTCGGCCTCTGCCTCTAGCAACTGGGGGAGTAGCTCTTCCCTGGCCTGGAACCTCATTCGAGCACATTCTCACCATCTGAGAGAGAATAAGAGAAGGATATTTAGAACTACATCAATTGCACAATGGAATATGAAGAAAGGTAATTTCCTAACACCCTATAGCCTCTCGAAGATAAGCACAGACGTCACCATACCGATCCGCAAGACTCTATTAGGCATGCTCATAACTTGTGATACCTACGTGAACCTAGTGCTCAGATACCATGTTGTCATGACCCAATTTCACCTATATGTCGTGATGGCGCCAGACATTACAGCTAGGCAAGACAACTTAATAAATTAAGCGTACATTGACAAAGTTTAAAACCAAGAAAAATAATAAAACACCAAATTCTACCAATGTGTGTGCCAAGACCTGGTGTCACAAATGTATGAGCATCTAGTAGATAATACAAAGCCTCAAATACTGTCTGAAATAAAAATAGACAGAATGGAAAATACAAGGAGAGATACTAGTAGCTACAGAACGGCTCAGAAAGGCAGCTCACAACTATGCCCCTAGATAACGTGGGTGTAATACGATAGGTCCCTCACTAGTACTTGCCTCGGGTCCTGCACAAAAAGTGCAGAAAGTATAGTATGAGTACATAAACAACGTGTACCCGATAAGTATCAAGCCTAATATCGAAGTGGTAGAGACGAGATGGCCGCCTTTGACACTCACTATGGGTCAATAATAATAATTGAAATACAATTAGAATATTTAAATGAGCATGATTCACAGAATTTACAATAATTTATTTAACCAGCGGGAATAATCAAATGTCCTTCAAATGCAACAATTCTCAATATATTAATTAAATTCCTTCAATTCAAATAATTTCCAATTTATCAATTAAATCTCATTTACAGGAATAACAATTAATTCTTTAACAAGCAGGAATAATAATTCATTAAATTCCAAGGATTCTCCAATTTATCAATTAGCTTCGCAGGCTGAAATAACTATTAAAGTATCGTGTAATTATTATTATTAAGCACGATTTCTGCCGAGGACGTACGGCCCGATCCAGAGTGTCGTGTACACTGCCGAGGGACGTGTGGAACGATCCATAGATGCATCAATCCTGCCGAGGCGTTCGGCCCGCTCCACAAGAAAGGAGGACATTTTCTTAAGTACCTCCGGAAGGAGAGTATATTTATTATAAGATAAATTCAGGAGGAAAAACAATTTATTTTAACAATTAATTAATTTAAACAGAAAATCAATCATATGAGATTTCCATCCTATAATATCTTTATCTGACAAATCACAATATATTCATATATATCAATTAATATTAATTAAACAAAGAATACAATGTACACATGTAATTCATGCTTTGAGTCCTAAACTACCCGGACTTTAGCATTAATAGTAGCTACGCACGGACTCTCGTCACCTCGTGCGTATGTATCCCCCGCAATTAGCAATCATTATTCAATTTAATCCCTATGGGGTAATTTTTCCCTCACAAGATTAGACAAGAGACTTACCTCATCTCAAAGTCCACTTTCTGATTACCACGTCGCGTTGAATTCTCGATTCGACGCCGAAAGATCCGAAACTATCCAAATATTATACAAAATAATTAATATATGCTAAATGATTCGAAATTTATCTATTAAATAAATCAGCTTATCCAAAATGGTAAAATTCCAAAAATTTACCCCGGGCCTACGTGCTCGGATTCCGGAATTTTTCGGATGAAAACGTTACCCATAATCTTAAGAACTTAAATATATAATTTCTACCCAACTCCATAACAATTTTTGTGGTTAAAATCTCACTTTTATAAAAATTTAGGTTTTTCATCTAAATCTTTGATTATAGTTATAACCCACCTATAATCTATGTATTTAACTCAAGGGGTGTGGAATTAACTTACCTTTCAATTGCTAGTTGAAACCACCTTCTCAAAAGCTCTGAAATCGCCCAGAAATGGAGGAAAAATGGGCTCAAAATGTCTAAGCCCCGACTTTTAACCATTCTACCGAACAGTGATTTTCGCACCTGCGGAAGAGGTACCGCACATGCGGCTTTCGCAGGTGCGCATTTTCCCTCTTTTCCTGGTTCTGCACCTGCCGAAAAAGAGCTCGTTTTTGCATAAGCGCAGGTGCGCCCATTCCTTCGCACCTGCGCATCCCTCCGCTTCTGCGTATAAGACCTGCGTACCTGCGCGTTCGTAGGTGCGCCAAATTACTCCGCATCTGTGATGGTTGGGCAGGCTCCTCTCTTTCGCACTTGCGATTGGTGTTTCGCACCTGTGGCTGTCCAAGCACAGGTGCGATTATGACAGTAGCTGGGAGCTTCAGTTTACACTCGTGACCCACGGGCCCCGCCCGATCATACCAACAGGTTTTGAAATCATAAAGCGGACTCGCTCGAACTCTCGAAACGCGTAAAACAACATCAAATCTAAAAATCATACCCTAAACCAAATTGATTCAAACTTAAGAATTTCAAGTTCTTCAATTTACTTCCAATGCGCCGAAATATACTTAAACTATTCAAAATGACATGAAATTTTGCGTGCAAGTCTTAAATCACTATACGGAACTATTCCCAAACTCAAAATTCCAAACGGACTTCAATTACTCAAAATCCTACTCCAAACCAAATTTAAAAAATTTTAAACCTTCAAATAGTTAATTTTTACTATTAAGCGTCAAAACGCTCCCGGGTTATCCAAAACCCGATTCGGACATACGCCCAAGTCCAAAATCACCATACGAACCTATTGGAACCGTCAAATCCCGATTCTGGAGTCATTTTCTCAAAATGTTGACCGAAGTCAAACTTGGCCTTTTAAGGCTAACTTAAGGAACCAAGTGTTCCGATTTTAACCCACACACTTCCAAATCCCGAACCAACCATCCCCGCGCATCATAAATTAATAAAAGCATGTTCGTGGAGTTTTATTTTAGGGAACAGGTTTCTAAAAGTTAAAATGACCGGTTGGGTCATTACAATTCTCAATGAATCTTGCATTACCGGTTTCAACTTCTCGAACTATGGTTTGGATAAAATATATACCCTTTAGATTTATTTGGGTAACCAATAAATTAACCACTTACAATTCGAGAATCTAATATCTTTTTTGTGGATTATAAACTCCACCTTTCACTGGGCAACCCTGTAATGACACGACTGGTCGTTTTGAGAATTTGCATTTTATTCGGTGGTTTGAGAGCATAATAAACTTTATATGATCTATTATGACTTGTGTATATTGTCGGTTTTGGTTTTAAGGTAATTTGGGATTTATTTGAAAGAATGATTCTCAACTAGGAAGGTTTAAGTTGGAAGAGTTGACCAAGCTTGATTTGTTTGTATTTGACCTTGGATAGGAGTTTTGATGGATCAGATAGGTCCGTATGGTAATTTTGGAATTGAACGCATGCCCATATTTGCATTTTGATGCTTCTAAAAGGTATTGGCGCTAATTGACGAAAGTTGGCAATTTGAAGGTTTGAAAAGTTCATAGGTCTGACCGGCAGCTGACTTTGATGATATCGGGTTCAGATTGTTGTTTTGGGAGTTGTAATAGGTTTGTTATATCATTTGGAACTAGTGTACAAAATCTGAGGTCATTCCGAGTTGATTTGATATGGTTCGACATGAATTTTGGAAGTTAAAAGTTTATTAAGTTTGATTTGAGGTGGGATTCATGGTTTTGATATTGTTATGTCTGATTTGAGGCCTTGAGTATTTTCGTGTTATATTTTGGGACATGTTCGCCTGTTCGGATGGGATCCCAAGGGGCTCGGGTGAGTTTCCAACCATTTTGGCACTGCTGATTTCTGGTGTTGCAGTTGTTCTTCGTGATCGTAAAGAACAAGCCGTGATCGTGTAGGCTAAGTCTGGAGCTGGGTGATTTTTTCTGTCGCGTTCATGACTGTATGATCGTTCACGTAGGTTGTTGGGATTTGAGCATCGCGTTCGCACTGTGGGTACGTGTTCGCGTATAAGAGCTAGGAGCTAGAGGTATTGTATTCGCGTTCACGTGGTCTACGCCGCATTCACGAAGGTTAGGTTTAGCTATGCATCTCGTTAGCAAGGACTTTTCCGCGAACGCGAAGGGTAATTTTGTGTCGGCTAAGTTTGTGGTTCATGAACGCGAGGCTTATTCTGTGTTCGCGAAGGGTTTACCTAGATCAGATCTATAAGTACACTATATTTGGACTTTGAGTTATTTTATCACATTTTTAGTTGGGGAGATCGGATTTGGGCGATTTTGGAGAGGAATGTTACCGCATGGTTGGGGGTATGTATTTTCTACTCAATTTGGATTATATTCCATGATTCCATCCTCGATTTTGGCATTTGATTGATGATTTTTAAAGAGAAATTGGGGATTTTCGTCTAAACTTTCCTAATGTGAATAATTTGATTTTGAACATTGATTCGGAGTCGAAATTAAGTGGAATTAGTATGGTTGGAATCATATTCTAATGGATTGTTGGAATATTTGAGTTTTATCGAGTTCTGGGGTGTGGGCCCGGACTTTTTGTTGCCTTTGAGTTTTTGATTAAAGATTCGGCCTTTATCTCTTGAGTTTGTTTTCTAAGGCATTATTTGATGTTTTTGAGTTGCTTTTGGCTAGTTTCGAGCTGTTCGGAGGTTGATTTGCGCGGGATGGCATTTCTAGAGTATTGTTTGACTTGCTCGGTGTTTGATTTGTCTTGTTCGAGGTAAGTAACATATCCATACTTGGATTTGAGGATAATTATCCTTGAGGACTATGATATTGGGATGGGTTGGGGTGACGCATGTGATAGATGACGGGGGTGTATGCGTGCACCGAGGTATTCATGATCCGTGTAGTTCTTAGGCTATTATATGCCTTGTTTTGCTATCATGCTTCTTTTACATCATATGTTTCTCCATTTATATGACTACGTGAGATATTATTCATGCTAGAAATCATGTTTAGGCCACTTGCTTAATTGTTTGAGACATGATAGGGGGCTATTTTTGCCATGTTGAGCTATTTTCCATAAACATAGTCATATTGTTCAGTATTGATAGTTATATCTGCATGTCATAATTCTGTCTCTATGCACTTTTATATGTTCTCATATGTTAGTGGTGTCCTTGTACGTGACAATAGTTTGAGATGCATTTGTGGTACTTTGTGGCATTTCGTGTTATATAATTGAATTATGTTTCTTGTGAGAAGTTGGCATATGGAGACTTGAGCAGATTGATGGCTGATGTGGGCCATTGAGCCATGTTGTGAGTTATGTTGGATCGGGTTGCATGTGGCCATGGTTATATTGATAATGAGGTGGCGCATACGCCAAGCCCCATATTGGGCTTAGTGTTACTGATTTTGAGGCTACACGTGCACCAGGGCCCACTATTGGGCTATGTGATTATGATTAGTGCTTGGGCATGATCCGCCCATCCGGAGTCTGACATATCAACAGTGAGCACACGCAACAACAACAACAACAAGCCCAGTGAAATCCCACAAGTGGACTCTAGGGAGTGTGAAGTGTACGCAGACCTTACCCCTACCTAATGAAGGTAGAGAGGTTATTTTTGAAAGACCCTCCGCTCAAAAGAAGTGAAAATGAAGCAATAAACAGATAGTAGAAACAACAAGGTAAGTAGATATGGGAACAAATGAAGATACGTGCAACAACAGATATCTAAGAATACAACACTATAAAAATAGATTTAGTCTTGCTGGAAATAATGACACAATATGAAATGGCAAGGGGCTAGGCATAGAAAACTAGAAGACTAGGACTAATACTGCTGGGATGCCTAGACGAAACTATAGACTTCCCATCAACTCACAATCCTAATCCTTTACCTCCACACCCTTCTATCGAGGGTCATTTCCTCGGTAAGGATTACCACACTTAGCACAGCAGTGGGCACATGCACAGTGTTTTATATACATGATTTAGTGATGGTCATTTATTCCAGGCACCCATATAGTGTTAAATGTTGATATGTGTGATGATAAGGGCCTTGGTCCATGCACCTAAGTATGCTAAGTGTGGTAATCCTTGATGGAGATGCATTTTCCTCATGCTAGAGGGTAATATGATATTTGATGATCTGACATGTATATTTAACACATAGGCATTGAGATGTATATTTCTCATATTAGACAGTATATAATAATTGAATACTTGACATTTATATGGACATGTAGGCATAGAGATATACTTTTCTCATGCTAACTGGTAAAAAAAATTTCTTATTTGATGTTGTGAATTGGAAAATGAAGTTTTTTTGATAAACTCATGTTTAGATGATTTCGGTGGTAAAATTTGGCCTTTGGTTGTCATACTTAAAAAGTATGTCTATTTTCTCGTAACTGTGACCGAGTTAAGCATAATATCGTTCTGAGTTGTTTACTGTTTTCGGCATTATCATATCTTATGTTATTATCGATTTTTGATGTTGGACTCAGACTATCTTCCAAGTTCATCACTGCTTTCAACCTAAGGTTATGTTTTTTACTTATTGAGTAAATGGAATTGGTTGTGCTCATATTGCACTTCTACACCTTGCGTGTTGATCTTGGAGCTGATATTGATGTGTATGGCGGAAGCTAGCATAGAAAATGTACATGCTTTTCGGACATAGCTTCCACTTGTCCTTGGTAGCTTTAGATTTGTAAACTCTATTTATGTATATTTCGAACAGATAATGTACTTATTTCGTACCAGCTTTGTAAATTCCAAGTCTTAGAAGCTTATGACTTGTACTACCAGTCATTGGATTATTGTATAAAGTTTCAATTATTGATCCCTTATTATTCTCAATTGAATTTTTTTGACTGTTAGTTAACTTACCTAGCGGGTTGGGATAGGTTACATCACAACTAGTGGATTTGGGTCGTGACAAGCTGGTATCAGATCTCTAGGTTCATAAGTTTTACAATTCATGAGCAAGTGTCTAGTAGAGTCTTGCGGATCGATATGATGACATCCATACCTATGTTCGAGAGGCGACATGGCATGTAGAAAAATTTTCCATCTTTCTTTCCTTGTCGTGCGACACTGATTCAGCTTGAAGTGTATCTTAATGAATTTCTTCTACTCACTTGTACGTGATCTTGAGCATTCAGTATCAGTTGTGCATCGACAACTTGCGATGTCCTTGATGAGGTGTGAGATGTGTTCTCAGTGTTGTGGTTATGGGTCAGTCTGGAGGACTTGAGGCCAGATTCAGACCGCAGATTTGGCTCGGTAGTTTTAGTTGTTTGAGTATGTGCATTTGGACTTATATGTCTGGTATCGTCCCTAGGAGTGGAATTGATGGCTCAGTGAGTGGTTGGACATCTATATGATGAGTATTATGTGACTAAGGACTATGCCTAGATGATATAGATGTGACAAGAAGAGTTTTCTTCGGATGTGAAAAGGGTTATGGGTGCTTGATTTGATATGTTGTACGGTCTTGAGTTATGAGCGTGTTGAGGGATCTTTCATGTTGTTCATTTGTAGTATGAAGTAGATTCTTATGTCTTGTTGACGATCTTAGTCTTGGAATGATTTAGCAATTGCATAGTGGTGGTGACCATGGTAGGGTGTAGAGAGATGCTAGTTTGAGGCTATGTGTGATTCTTAAGATGTTTTGTGGAGAGTTCTTTCTATCAATGGGTTATATGTGTTGCAATTTGATTTTGGGTCGCTTGAGGAAGTTGGCTTGACTGTCACGAGAATGAATGTGAGATTAACAGATGGTTTGAGGTATTTCATGATTTGTGTTACATGCGTTTTTGGAGGATTTAGTGGAATTACAGTGTGGAACAATGGTAGTTATGGAGTAGAGTATTGTAGGGTTATTTAATGTTGTAATCTATGGCTTTGAGCCAAGTGGGTGAGTCTACTATCGACGATCAGATTGCATGGTCATGTGTTATGCTAGTTTTGGTCCGAGGTATACTTGTGGATCTGTAACGACCCGATTGTTTGTTTTGTGTAATTGCACCATGTTTCCACTGTTCATGCTTCACACATGTGCGTTTATGATTTTATGACCTGCAGGATTGGTTACTTTCATTCCGGGGAGCTTCGGGTTGTTTTGGACCGTTGATTCTTGACTTAGAAGTTTAAATTATAAAATATTGATCAAACTTTGACTTTTGTGAAAACGACCCCGGAACTATATTTTTATGGCTCTGACATCTTTGTATCGTGATTTCGGACTTGGATATAAATCCGGAATTGATTTTGTAAGTCCGTGGGTTGATTCGTGCGGATTTGCTGAAATTTGACAATTTGAAGTTAAACAGTTTGACCGCAGGTTGACTTTTAGATATCGAGCTCGAAATTTGATTTTGGGACTTGGAATAGGTCCATTATGGTATTTAGAACTTGCCTGCAAAATTTGGTGTCGTTTGAAATTGATTTGATAGGATTTAGATGTTTAGTTGTAACTTTATAAATTCTTGAACTTTACTTTGAAATTCATGCATTTTAGTGTTTGATTCGTAGTTTTAGATGTTTGTTTTGTATTTTGATCACAGGAGTAAGTTCGTATGATGTTTTTAGACTTGTGTGGATGTTTGGTTTGGAGCCCCAAGGGCTCGGATGAGTTCTGGACATGTATCGGAATGGTTTGAAATTAGAAATGAACTGTTAGTATGATGGTGCTCTGATGTCATAATTGCGAGGAAGGTGACAGTAAGTGGGAAAATGTTGCAAATGCGACTTCCCCTTCACATTTGCGAAAGCAACATATTTTGGACTAAGTTCGAAATTGCTAACATTTGTTGGCTTTTGCGAAGTACCAAGCTTCGCAATTGTGAAGCCTTTATATCAAATGTGATGTTGACTTTGTCTATCAGGGTTCGCAAATGCGAGCCTAGTCCGCAATTACGAGGGTTCGCATGTCTCAAATGCGACATCTGCAACCGGTTAAAGGGCTGGAAGACGGGAATTTTGAACACATTCTCTCATTTTTGAACCCTAAACTCGGTAGAAGGCGATTTGGAGAGGAGATTTTCAGCTACAAACCTTGAGTAAGTTTTTCTAATCATATTCCATCACATATCTTAGATGTTAACATCAAAATCACGTGAATTAAAGTGAAAATTTATAAAACCTTGTCAAGTTATTGAAAAATAAGAAATTGGTTTTCTGAGAGTCGATTTGGACTCGGATTTTGAAACTAATTAGATATATGAACTCGTGGGGTCATGGGTAGATGGAACCTACCATTGGACCCAGGTTTTGATCGGGTGAGCTCCGGGTTGACTTTTGTTGACTTTTAGGGAAAAGTGTAAAGATCATAGCTTTTTCTATTATAATTGATTTCCCTAGCATTGTTTTATTATATTAAGTCGATTTTGGTTAGATTTGATCCTTGTGGAGGTGAATTCTAAGGCAAAAGCTATTGCTGAGTGTTGAATTGGCCTAGTTGAGGTAAGTATCTTGCCTAACTTTGTGTGGGGGAACTACCCCTTAGGTTCGGTATTGTTTGATTCATTTGTGCTATTAGAAAGCTGTGTACGCAAGGTGATGAGTGGGTACACGAGTTTTATGTGATATTTGACTAGTTTAGGCTACTTATACTCTTTCCATGCTTTAGTTGAATTGTAGTATCATGTTCTAAATTCTCATAGTCAATCAATTTCTACTTGTGTAAGTCTATACTTACATGCCTTGAATGATTTCGTTAACACTTGTTCTACATCCTCATTGATAAATTGCTCTCATGCTTTAGTTGAACTTGTTACCTCTATTATTGTTACATGTTATATCTTTCATTGGTGATTATCATTATTTAAAATTATTGTTCATGTTGTCCCTTCCCTTATTGACTTTCATTATTTGAACTCATTGTTACGTGTTACCTCTTCCATTGTGAGTATTCTTATTAAATAACGTGGTTATGCATTATCTACCATTGTTGAGTTATTGGTGTTAAAGTTGTGAAGGCCATTATCACGTTGAGGCAAAATTGTTAATGTTGAAACATATTCCTTGTTGAGCATTTTACTTTCATTGTTGTTATTGATATTCTTTAGCATCTGGGTGATTATTACCATAGGGGCAATTGGTTTTATTCCAGTTTCCCGGACCCCAAGTGTAGTTAAAGTTGGCCAAACAAATGCCAAACATGAAATAGAACACTACAAGTAACAAAATTGCTTATGCATTTGCCAAAGCCATTTTTTCAAGAATAATTAGTTCGCTGACGCTGTTTTGAAGAGAAATGGAATTGATGGTGTTGATGAGAGAGCCAAATGAATTGGCTCTATATATAGGAAGGAAAGTACAAAATTATGAGTAATTAGGAAATGAGATAGCAGAAAATGAGTCAAAATTAAAGCTCTTTGTCATCTTGGGGCAAGTAAAAATTTGATACCCTATTCAGTTTTCAAGACTTTGTGGATTGGACAACCAATACCCACTTCTATGAGTTTGCAAATGGCCGACCGTAGCATGAAAAGGCCATTGGGTGTGATTGAAGATGTTTTGGTCTGGGTTGATAAATTCATTCTTCTGGCAGACTTTGTCATTCAAGATTGTGAAGGTGCTTATGAAGTGACAATTATTCTTGGAAGACCTTTCCTTGCTACGGGTAAGGCGCGTTGTGATGTTGAAGCCGGAGAACTCACTTTCCGGGTTGTTGATGAAAAAGTGGTATTCCATGTGTGTATGTCCATGCGGCAACCAAATAGCAATGAGGTGTGTTCTCTTGTGGATTTGGTGACTGATGTTATTGTTGATGATACAAGTGATACTATCAATGTTGGTGATATGTTGGAGGATGTCTTGCTCAACTTTGATGATGACGAGATGGATGGTTTCATGGAATGTGTGAACTCTTTAAAGGGAATAGTGTCGTACAACTATGCACCCCGAAAATTGTCTTTGGATCTTTAAAATAGGAAGACTCTTCCTACAAAGCCTTCTATTGAAGAGCCACCTACCTTGGAGTTGAAGCCAATTCCTCCACACCTTTGTTATGAATTTCTTGTCCCTTGTTCTACTTTACCGGTTATTCTTTCCTCTTATGGTGGAGTCATGGGCTATTATTGTTGAAACATTGATATTGTTGATTGTTGGAAAATTATAATATATGGGCGGCACTTGTGGTGCGAGTTGTTATTGTAATATGATAATGACGCACATGCGGCGGTATAAGTCTTGGGGTTAATGTGCACACATCAGTATAAGGTGGGAACTACGTGAAGCCACGTGGCTTCATAAGATGGTCTAAAGTGCGTGTAGCTATTTCGGGAAAGATGTTTTCAAAACCTATTTCAAATGTAAGGCTCACGCGGTGGTATAAGGAATGATTATGATTGAAATTGAGGAATGTGAATACGAGGCGGTACCTCGGTTGTGATTCTTGGTTTATACGAGGCGGTATCTCAGTGATGATTCTTATTGTACACGAGGAGGTACCTCATTGAGATTCTTGTTGTTTATTTCATGTTGCAAGGAGTTTTGGTGGAAACATTTCTTGTTGTTTTGTGCTTCCTTTTTCTAGTAGTGGTTATCCGTATATGACCATTTTGGTTCTCTTTAGTTGCTTCTTTATGTTATTTCCACGTTTGGTTCCGGTATTAGTTCATGCTATCTTTTTGTTTTGTAGCAGTTATTGTTCTGATTTCCATTATATTTCCGTTCTTATGTTTCATTCTGTTTATTTACATCCTAGTAGGTGTCTTGACCTGGCCTCGTCACTAGTCTACTGAGGTTAGGCTTAATACTTACTGGGTACGGTTATGGTGTACTCATACTATGCTTCTACACAATATTTGTACAGATCCAGGTACGTCTGCTCGTGCCAGATTATATAGTTGATTTGAGTTGATGCTTTGGAGATTTCAAGGTATACCTGCTCCACGTCTGTAGGCCCCAGAGTCACCTTCCCTTTTTTACTTCGTATTGTACTTCTTCCAGACAATGATGTATTAGATATTCTAGTCTATTTCTATAGAGATTATGACTCTGTTCCACCGTTCTTGGGGAGTATATGGTTGAGATTATGTTTTTTAGAAATTTATATCAGTTTATTAGACTGGTTTTAGTATTTTGTTAATTATATCTATTCAGTTGTTATCAAATGTTAGGCTTACATAGTCGTAGAGATTAGGTTCCATCATGACATCCTACAGAGAGAAATTGGGGTCGTAACAAGTTGGTATCAGAGCTCTAGGTTCATAGGTGTTACGAGACATAAGTAGGTTAGTAGAGTCTTGTCGATCGGTACGGAGACGTCTGTACTTATCTTCGAAAGGCTACAGAATTGTTAGGTAAACTTTGAAAACTGAATCTTTGACTTTCTATTCTCTCACAGATAGTGAGGACATGCACTATTGGATATGACGATCTGACACTCGCGCCCTCTGTTAGAGTCGTGAGAGGTCGGGGCTGGGGCAGAGGCTGAGTAGGGGCCAGAGCACCTACCCGATCTGCGACAGAGGAGCCACTAGTAGCTCCAGTTAGGGGATAGGCACCCGTTACCACCCTAGCACTTCAAGCGATCCTCCCACAGTTCTTGAGCATGCTCGGTACCTTAACTCATGAGGGGTTTATTCCACTTGCACCAGCCATATTTCAGGCAAGAAGAGGAGCCCAGACTCCTGCGGCTTGTACCCTAGAGTAGCGGGTCCAAGTTAATTAGGTCTAGAGGTTATACAAGTACAGACTATTGCTCCGGTTCAGCCTGTTGTTAGGGCAGCAGCATCTGAGGAGGAGCAGCTTAGGCTCGAGAGGTTCAAGAAGTATCACTCTCTTACTTTTAGTGGGTTTGCTTCAGAGGATGCATATGGTTTCCTAGATAAGTGCCACCATATTCTCAGCACCATGGGTATAATAGAGACGAGTGGGGTTTCTTTTACTACATTCCAGGTGTCAGGAGCAGTGTATCACTGGTGGCGAGTGTACGAGAAGGGTAGCCCAACCGATGTAACTTCACTTACATGGACTCGGTTTTCAGAATTTTTCTTGAGGGAGTTTGTACCTCAAACCCTTAGGGATGCATGACGTGCAGAGTTTGAGCAGCTACGTCAGGGTACTATGACCGAGTTAGAGTATGTTGTCAGATTCAGTGATTTGTCCAGACATGCACCTACTTTGGTTTCTACAGCCAGAGAGCAAGTTCATCACGCTGCAGTTCGTCGATTAAGCGAGGGGCTCAACTATGGTATTAGTTTCAGTATGGCTAGAGAGTTGGAGAAAGATACTCCATATCAGCAGGTGGTTGAGATTGCTCGGAGGTTGGAGGGTATGTGAGGCCGTGAGAGATGACAGGGAGGCCAAGAGGGGTACAGGAGGATTTAGCGGCGGTCACGCTGCAGGTATAGCCCATTATGGTAGAGGCTATGTGAGCCGTCCAGTTCATTGAGAACTTCCATATTCCAGGGGGTGCTCCGGTTGTTCTAATATCCCAGGTTGCACACTTTTCTCAGCCACTTCGAGTGCACCTCCTGCATGGGGTGCTTTCGGCGGTCAGTCTAGCTTACTAGGCCCGAGTCAGTCCCAACAGCCATGCCCACCGAGAGCTTACTTTGAATGTGGTTATACCTGGCACATGGTTAGATACTGCCCCAGACTCAGGAGGGGTACACCTCCATAGACTACTCAGGAACTACGGATTCAGTCAGGTTCGAGACTTCTCAGGCCATGATTGCTGCCCCAGTTGCTGCTCCACCTGCACAGCCAGCTAGGGGTGGGAGACGGGTTGGTAGAGGTCGCCCTAGAGAGGGAGGCCATGCCAGATTCTATGAGTTTCCTAGTAGGATGAAGGTAGTTTCTTCAGACTTAGTCATTACAGGTATGGTTCCGGTTTCCCCTAGAGATGCATCAGTCTTATTTGATCTGGGATCTACTTATTCATATGTGTCATCTTACTTTGCTCTGTATTTGGATATATCTCGTGATTCTTTGAGTTCTCGTGTTTATGTGTCCACGCATGTGGTAGATTCTATTATTGTGGACCGTATGTATCTATTGTTACTTAGTATAGTAGACTTTGATGTTATCTTGGGCATGGACTGGTTGTCATCCTATCATGTTATTCTAGATTGTCACGTCAAGACTGTGATGCTGGGTATGCCAGGTTTACCACGGTTAGAGTGGAGGGGTGCATTATATTATTTTCCTAGCGAGATTGTATCATTTATAAAGGCTCTACGGATGGTTGATAAGGGATGTGATTCTTACCTAGCATTTGTGAGAGATGTCAGTGTTGATACTTCTGTCGTTGAGTCAGTTCCGGTAGTGAGAGATTTTCCAAATGTATTTCTAGTGGATCTTCCGGGCATGTCGCCTAATAGGGATATTGATTTTGGCATTGACTTGTTACTGGGCACTCAGCCCATTTCTATTCAACCTTATCGTATGGCCCCAGTAGAGTTGAAGGAGTTAAAAGGCAGTTGTAAGAGTTTCTTGATAAGGGTTTCATTTGGCCTAGTGTGTCGCCTTGGGGTGCTCCGGTCATGTTTATGAAGAACAATTACGGTTCTATGCGCATATGTATTGATTATCGATGGTTGAACAAGGTTACGGTGAAGAACATGTATCTATTGCCATGCATTGATGACTTATTTGATCATCTATATAGTGCCAGAGTATTCTCAAAGATTGATTTGCTGTCAGGTTATCATCAGTTGAAGATTCGGGATTCAGATATATCGAAGACTGCCTTTTGGACTCGGTATGGTCACTACGAGTTGCTTGTGATGTCATTTGGGCTAACTAATGCGCCAGCAACATTTATGCACCTGATGAACAGTGTATTCCAACCTTATTTTGATTCATTCATCATTGTGTTTATTGACGACATCTTGGTGTACTCCTATAGTCGGAAGATCATGAGCAGCACTTGAGGATCGTGCACCAGACCATGAGAGAGAAGAAGTTGTATGCAAAATCATAAAGTGTTAATTCTGGCTTGATTCGGTGGCGTTTTTGGATCATATGGTGTCGAGTGAGGGGATCAAGGTAGATCCGAAGAAGATTGAAGCAGTGCAGAGTTGGCCTAGACCGTCTTCAGACACTGAGATTCAAAGTTTCCTTGGTTTGGCCGGGTATCATCATCGTTTCATAGAGGGCTTCTGTTATACCCCATGTTTTCGTACGTGAAAGTACGCCATAAGTAAATTGATGAAAGCTCGGAAATGAGATATTACATCCCGCATTTCCGTTCGTTAAAGTTTCGTCGCAAGTTAATAGACGTAAGTTCGGGAATGAGATTATTTTGAGGTTATAATCATTATACTATTTCAAACAAGTGACGAGTAAATTCGTAAAGGTGAGAGAGTAAGCAAATCGAAGAAAATGAATTTCGTCGAAGTTTGACAAGGTGTCACATGGCCATGATAGTAAGGTGTATAATGTGTGTTAAAAGTGAGTAGTATTTTAAGTAATTAGAGATAATTCTTAATTATGTGGGTAATTGGTTGATTATTGGTTAATGAGAGATTAATCAGTTAAATAATGAATTAGTGATTAATTAAGAGTTTGGATAAACTCTTGAACCTAACGTGGTATCCAAGAGCAAAGTTAGATATGTCTCTTAAATCCATATAATAATGTGGCACATTAAGAGAATTTTGTGGCTTAGTCATCTTACAAAGTGGGACCCACACCACCAAGACTTAAAAGTCTCTCTAATTCACAAAATTGGATGCTTACAACTACTATATAACGTGTAAGGCTTCAGCAAAGATAAAAAAATTGCATTAACAACGTGAGTGGGTTCATTCTTTCATACAAAGACATCTTCCTAAGTTATTAAGTGAAATGCTTGTATTTCATCTACATAGCAACGAGATTTCTTAATGAAATAGCAAAGAGATATCATTCTGGTAACGTAATTGCTTCAATATTTCACACGAACACTATTTAATATTATAGCAACGCGGGGTTTGTAAATCTATAGGAGTACGGCACAATCTTTCTCAAGAATATCATACGGATTTTTCCCTACTTCGATCTGATGTTATGTGTTGTCGCAATTGACATGTGTTAGAGGGATTGTCAAGAGAATCGGCTCAGGTATGTTAAGGCTATCCCTTCTTTCTTTTTGACATGACCCAAATGATACTGAAAGAAATGAACAAATGCACAGTTTCTATAAATGACTCTATTCATAGAAATATTAGGGGTGTCTATATTCTTGATTTCCCATGTGAATTATTATTATATCTTCTGTTCATGGGTCTCAGAAAAATACGTATTTGATAAGATTTATCCGACAGGCATATTATTTTTATGACATTCTGAGAAAATCTTATTAACGTATTTCTTAAGGCATATTATTTTTATGACATTCCGAGAAAATATTATTAACGTATTTCTTATGCATTTCATGCATTTATACATATACATTGATCCATGACCAGATGGCGTTATATACGCATATATATGTATATTATATGTATATGGGATATAGGAAAAGGTTATGGCGTTATATACGCACCACCACCTGATCAGCTGGTATATGTTGATGATTTGCCCACAGTGGCCAAAATGATATGATGGGATGCCCTCAGAGGCTTGATGATGTTATGAATGCATATACCAATGCATGGTATGACATTTATACGCATATGCATGACATTATAAAAATGAAATAATTCACAGAGCTATGCAGACGTACATGTCAAGTCTTTTACTCTATGTTTCTCTCATGTCTATTATTTACTGATTTTCATTCCTTACATACTCGGCACGTTATTTGTATTGACGTCCCTTTTTCCTGGTGACGTTGTGTTTCATGTATGTAGGTCTCAATAGACAGATCGATAGTCCTCCAAGTAGGCGATCGGCTCAGCGGGAGATGTTGGTGCACTCCATTTGTTCCGGAGTTTCTTATGTGGTCAGTATGATTAGGACATGTACTGATTAGTATAGCGGGGCTATGTCCCGACCTTTATAACATTTATGTACTCTTAGAGGCTTGTAGACATATGTCGTGTACGTGAAAGATTGTACGGCCTTGTCGGCCTATTGTTTGAGTTTATAAATGATGATGTTGGCCTATTAGGCCCGTATGTCACGTGTATATGATAATGTAATAAGAAAGATATGTTATGTTGGTACTCGGTTGAGTAAGGTACCGAGTGCCCGTCGCGGCCCTTCGGGTTGGGTCGTGACAGCTTCTCATCTATTACTGCACCTATGACCAGATTGACCTTGAAGGTTTCTCCTTTCATATAGTCCGAGGAGTGTAAGGCAAGCTTTCGAAATCTCAAGACTGCTTTGACTACAACCCCAATTTTTGTGTTGCCTACGGGCTCAGCGTCTTATACTCTGTATTGTGATGCATCATATCTTAGCCTTGGCTCGGTGTTGATGCAAGATGGTAGGGTGATTACCTACGCATCTCGATAAATGAAGACCCATGAGAAGAATTATCTCGTCCACGGCCTGGAGTTTCAGCCATTGTTCATGCATTGAAGATCTGGATGCATTATTTGTACGGTGTCCCTTGTGAGGTCTTTACCGACCACCGAAGTCTACATCATGTGTTCAAATAGAAAGATCTTAACTTGCGGTAGCGGAGGTGGTTAGAGTTGCTTAAGGACTATGATATCACCATTCTATATCATCTCGGGAAGGCCAATGTATTGGCCGATGCCTTGCGTCGAAAGGCGGAGAATTTGGGTAGCTTGGCATATTTACCAGTAGAAGAGAGGCCATTAGCATTGGATGTTCAAGCCTTAGCCAACCAGTTTGTTAGATTGGATATTTCAGAGCCCAGTCGAGTTCTTACCTGCATGGTTTCTCGGTCTTCTCTATATGATCGTATCATAGAGTGTCAGTATGACGACCCCCAATTACTTTTCCTTAAGGACATGGTTCAACACAGCGATGCCAAGGAGGTTACCATTGAAGATGATGGTGTGTTGCGGATGCAGTGCCAGTTATGTGTGCCCAATGTGGATGGTTTGCATGAGTTGATTATTTAGGAGGCCTAAAGTTTGTGGTACTCTATGCATCCAAGTGCTGCTAAGATGTATCAGGACTCAAGGTAGCACTATTGGCAGAGGAGGATGAAGAAAGACATAGTACAGTATGTAGCTCAGTGCCTAAATTGTCAGGAGGTGAAGTATGTGCATCAGCGGTCGGGTGGGTTACTTCAGCGACTTGAGATTCCCGAGTGGAAATGGGAGCGAGTCACCATGGACTTTGTTGTTGGGCTCCCATGAACTTAGAAAACATTTGACACGGTATGGGTGATTGTGGATAGGTTGACCAAGTTGTCTCATTTCATTCCGGTAGTGACTACCTATTCTTCAGAGCAGCTGGCTCACTTTTATATCCACAAGATTTTCTGACTTCATGGTGTACCAGTACCCATCATCTATGACCAGGGTACGCAGTTCACATCTCGCTTTTGGAGAGTTTTTCAGCGTGAGCTAGGCACGCGGGTTGAGCTGAGTACAGCATTTCACCCTCAAACAGACGGACAGTCAGAGCACACTATTCAGATATTGGAGGATATACTTTGTGACTGCGTTATGGATTTTTGGGGTGCTTCGGATTAGTTCTTGCCACTTGCAGAGTTTTCCTACAACAACAACTACCAATCGATTATTCAGATGGCTCCTTACGAGGCCCTATCTAGGAGATGGTGTCATTCTCCAGTCGGTTAGTTTGAGCCGGGAGAGGCTAAGTTATTAGGCACAGATTTTGTTCGATATGCCTTAGAGAAGGTAAAGATGATCCAGGATCGGCTTCGTACATCCCAATCTAGACAGAAGCGTTACGCGGATTGGAAGGTTCGCGATGTTGCATTCATGGTTGGAAAGCAAGTCTTACTCCGGGTTTCACGCATGAAGGTTGTGATGTGGTTCGGGAAGAAGGGCAAGTTAGGTATATCGGACCTTTTGAGATCTTTGAGAGGATTGGAGAGGTGTCCTACAAGCTTGCTTTGCCACCTAGTTTATCTGTGGTTCATCTGGTGTTCCATGTATCTATACTCTGTAAGTATTACAGTGATCTGTCTCATAAACTAGACTTCAGCATGGTCCAATTGGACGAGGATTTGACTTACATTGAGGAGCCTATGGCTATCTTGGACAGACGGGTCCACAATTTGAGATCAAATAATATTGCTTCAGTAAAGGTTCAATAGAGATGCCATCTGGTCTAGGAGGCGACCTGAGAGATCAAGCACGACATGCGGAGTTGATATCCTCATCTATTCACCACTCTAGGTATGTTCTTATGAACGTTCGAGGACGAACGTTTGTTTTAAGAGGGAGAGAATGTAACAACCCAATCGGTCATTAGTTTCGTTCAGGGTTTGTTAGTTTCGTTCCAGGGAGCTTTCTGGTTGTTTTGGACCCTTGATACTTGACTTAGAAATTTAAATTAGAAAATGTGGACCAAACTTTAACTTTTGTGAAAACTCCTCTGAAACATAGTTTTTATGGCTCTGATAGCTTTGTATCATAATTTCGTACTTGGGCGTCTTCCCAGAATTTATTTTGGAAGTCTGTGGGTTGATTTATGTGGATTTGCCGAAATTTGGCAATTTGAAGTGGAAAAGTTTGATTGTAGGTTGACTTTTAGCTATCGGGATCAGAATTTGATTTTGGGACTTATAATAGGTCCATTATGTTATTTAGAACTTGCCTGCAAAATTTGGTGTCGTTTGGAGTTGCTTTGATAGGATTCGGACGTTTAGTTGTAAGTTTAGAAATTCTTGAACTTTACTTTGAAATTCATGCATTTTAGTGTTTGATTCATAGTTTTAGATGTTATTTTTGTGTTTTGATCGCACGGGTGAGTTCTTATGATATTTTTAGACTTGTGTGGATATTTTGTTTGGACCCCCGAAAGCTCAGATGAGTTTCGGACATGTATCGGAATGGTTTGAACTTAAAAATGAACAGTTGGTATGTTGGTGCTCTGATGTTGCAACTGCAAGCACCAACCTTGAAATTGCGAAGGTCACACAGTAAGGGGGAAATGTCGCAAATGCGACTTCCCCTTAGCATTTGCGAAGGCAACAAATTTGGGACTAAGTTTGCAATTGCGAACATTTGTTGGCTTTTGCGAAGTACCCAGCTTCGCAATTGCGAAGCATTTATCGCAAATGCGATGTTGACTTATGTTGTCAGGGTTTGCAAATGCGAGCCTTGGTCCGCAATTGCGAGTGTTCGTAAATACGAACCTTGTGTCTCAAATGCGACATTTGCAGCAGGTTAAAGGGCTGGGAGACGAGATATTTGAACACACTGTCATTTTTGAAGTCTAGAATCACTCGAAGCCTCGGAACACATAAAATAACACCGGAACTAAGAAGTGCACCGCAAAATCAAGTTAATAAATTTCTAAGCTTCAAACTTATTTCAACCAACTCTTAATGTGACGAACCATACTTAGACAACTCGAGATGACGCCGAATTTTACGCACAAGTCAAAAATCATAATATGAACCTATTCTAAGGCTCGGAATCCCGAACAGACATCGATAACACCAAAGTCCACTTCAACTCAAACTTAGGAAATTCTAAAACCTTCAAAATGCCAAGTTTCTACAATAAGCACCGAAAAGCTCCCGGTCCACCCGAAACTCGATCTAGACATACGCCCAAGTCCAAAATCATCACATGAACCTATTGGAACCTTCAAATCCCGGTTCCGAGGTCGTTCACTCAAACTGTTGACTCAAGTCAAACTTGGCCACCTTAGGCCACTATTATAGAACTAAGTGCTCCGAATTCAACCCAAACACTTCCCAAACAAAACCAACCATTCCCGCGAGTCATAAAACAGTAAAAGCACATGCGAGAAGTTTTAAATAGGGGAATGGGGATCTAGAAAGAAAAACCACCAGTCGGGTCATTACAGAAACCTATGCAGAATATGAATATAATCTAACACGGCAAGTAAAAGCAATAAATGACAACAACGAGTGAACATATGAATAAACAATAAATGATTAAATACAATCTAAATACAAGTGAAATGAATTAAGGAAAAATAATAACCGTTCAAATCAACAAGTCGTTCCAACATAGAATGTATAACAAAAATTACACCAAGGTACCATACCTCATATTCATATCTCACAAGTCACAATCACAATCATCCTTATATCGTTGTTGAGTTTTGCATTTATTTTAGAAATATTTTTATATAGCTTCAAGCGCTTTAGCCCCCTTATCTCGCTGCATGGCTTCAAGTAATTTCCCTTACTAGCAACAAGCGCATAAATCCCACCTTATATCGCCACATGCGCATCAATATACCACCCTTATACCGCCGCATGCAAATCAATATCACAACACAATAATCAACACGCACCACCTGTGGCCATATGCCACAACATTTCCAAAATCAACAATACAAATGTCACCACAACACATAGCCCACGACTCAACCACAATGTGCATAAGAATCTCAATAACAATAAAATGAAACGGGAAAATAATTCAACAATGAAGTATATATTACAACAAACTTTAATTAGAACATGTTAATTGCTCTCGATAACTACAACTTCAATTCAATGCATAAGAATAATCTCAACAATGAAAGGTATGACATGTAACAACAACCTCAATTAAACGCATATAAGAGCAAACTCGACAATGAAAGGTAGAACATGTGTTGACAACTTCAATTGCGACATATAAGAGTAATTCGACAAGGAAGGATATAACATGTAATAACAACTAAAATTAAAGCATATAAGAGTAAACTCAATAATGAAAGATGTAACGAGTAATACCAACTTTAATTAAATGCATATAAGTAACTAAAAGTCAAAACCGGTCAATTTACACATATAAGGCCGTGTACACACTTGTTACCTCGTGTACATGTCTCCCACTTGATTCAAATAGTGCAATTTAACCAAATCCTACAGGGTAGTTCCCCCACAAAAGGTTATGCAAGATACTTACCTCAACTAGGACAAATTAACACTCAAAAATGGATTCTACCTTAAAGGTTTTCTCCGCACGGCTAAAATCTAACCAAAAACAACTTAATATCATAAAACAATGCAAGAGAAACCAATTTCGATTAATAAAGCTAAGATCTTTACTATAATTCCCTAAGAGTTAACAAAAGTCAACCCCGGGACCGCCCGGTCAAAACCCGATTCCAAGGGTAGATCTCGACTACCCATAACTCCACGAGTCCATATATGTGTATTGTTTTCAAATCAGAGTCCAATTTGACTCTCAAGTCTCAAATTTCATTTTTCAAAACATAGACAAAATTCTCCAAATTTCTCTTCAGATTCTATGGATTAAAGGTTAAGTCTCACAAATAATCATGTAATATAATAAAAAATTCACCAAAATCACTTACCAAATAGTTGTATGTGAAAACTCCCTCCTTAAAATCACCTCCTACCGAGTCTAAGGTTTTAAAATATGAAAATGAAGCTAAGTCCCATTTTTCCAGCCCTTTTGTTCAGCTGCAGTAGTCACAACTGTGATCTTGGGTTTGCAATTGCGAACTCTCGCAATTTCGGAAAAGGGATCGTTAAAGTGAACCCTGATAGCCCACTCAGATGTAGCAATTGCGACAAAGGCTTCACAATTACGATGGCAGCCTACTTTGCAAAAGCAACCCAATGGTCGCAAATGCGACCAGACACAACTATATACTGGATTCCCAAATGCGATAAGGGTGTCACGTTTGTGACATTTGAATCTCCCCTGTGCTCTTCGCAATTGCAATGCTGGTGCTCGCAATTGCGATAGCTGGAGCACCAGCGCACCAGCAACCTAAAAATGAGCTCAATCCAATCCGAAACATGTCTGATACTCACCCGAGCCCTCGGGGCTCCATACCAAATATCCACACAAGTCTAAAAATATCTTACAAATGCGCTCGCGCGATCAAAATACCAAAATAACATCCGGAACCATGAATCGGACATCAAAACACATGAAATTCAAAACGAAACTCAAGAATCTCTAGAATCACTACTAAGCGTCCGATTCCTATCTAACCAACTCGGAATGACACCATATCTTGCAGAAAATTTCCAAATATAAAAACAAACCTATTCCAAGTCCCAAAACCAAAATCTGAACACGATAGCCATAAAGTCAACCTATGGTCAAACCTAAAGAATTTCCAAACCCTTAAATTGCCGACTTTCGGCAAAATAAGCCAAATTTAACCTAGGAACCTCCGAATTCAAATCCGGACATTCTCCCAAGTCCAAAATTACAATACGAACCTATCAAAACCACCAAAATACTATTCTTGGATCGTTTTAGCAAAACTCAAACCTAGGTCAATATTTCCAACTTAAGCTTCTAAACTAAGAACTAAAGGGTTCAAATCATTCCAAAATTTTCCCAAAACAAAATCAACCATCCCCGCAAGTCATAAAACCACAAGTACACATATGGGGAGCTTCAAAAGGGTAAAGGGGGCTCAAATACACAAAATGGCCAGTCGGGTCGTTAAGTCAACAACACGTGCAATTCCATTGCTATAACAAATTCTCTTCTAAGCTTGGTAACTTTTATAAGGTTTCTTCTCTCATTATTTCTTTATTCATCTGCATAATTTTGCGAAGCTTGGTATGTTTTATATGTTCTCTTATATCATTATTTCTTTATATGTGTTTCACGATCCCAATTGCCCTCTGTAGGATGTCGTGATGTTACCTTGTCTCGATGATTATGTAAGCCTAATATTTAATAATAACCTGACATAATTAATTAAAAAACACTAGAACAAGGCTGAATAATTATGTAAACTTCCGAAAACAGAATCAACAACAATACACTCTCCAAGACCGGTGGAACTGAATCATAAGTTCTATAGAGTCATACGAGAGTGACTACTACGTCACTGTCTGAATGAAAAATATAATAGTAGTAAAAGTAGAAAAATGTGACTCAGAGGCCTGCGGACGCCGAGCAGGCATAACTTAAAGTCTCCGTAAAGCCTCTAACATATGATCACTAATGACCGGCACGAGCAGACACACTTGTATATGCACAAACAAATATGCAAAAGCGTAGTATGAGTACACCACAATGGAACCTAGTAAGTATCAAGCCTAACTTCAGTAGAGTAGTGATGAGGCCAGGTCAAGACACCTACTAGGGTATAAATAAACAATAAGAAAACGTAATAATAAATTATGGAAAGCAGAGAAATAATACGAAACAGTTAACAACATGACCTAATATCGGAATTGTAAGCACTAAAATCACATAAAGAAATCGGTTAAAGAGGACCACAATGATCATATACGGACAATAACTGACAAAAATAAGGAAGAACAAAACAACAAGAATCACAACGAGGTACCTCCTCGTGTACAATAAGAATCACCACCGAGGTACCAACTCGTGTATATATATCAAGAATCACAACCGAGGTACCGCCTAGTGTTCACAATTCACAATATCAATCACAATCTTTTCTTATGCCGTCACATGAGCCTTACATTTGAAATAGGTTTTGAAAACAGGTTTCCCGAAATAGTTACACGCACTTTATTCCACCTTATGACGCCGCATGACTTCATGTAGTTCCCCTACAAACAACACACACATAAGTCCCACCTTATACCACTGCATGCACATTAACCCTAAGCCTTATACCGCCGCATGTGCGTCAATATCATATTACAATAACAACCCATACCACAAGTGCCCATATATCACAACTTGCCAACAATGAACAATATCAATGTTTCCACAACAATAGCCCACGCCTCCACCATAATGTGTACAAGAATATCAACAAAAAACAATGAATGTAAAATTTTCAACAAGAAAGAAATCTCAACAATTATCAACTTTGCTTCATAATGATACGACTTCCACATCTTTAACACCAATAACTCAACAATGAGAAATATAAAGTGTAACTACGAACTAAATACAAATAACTCACAATGAAGGGAATAACATGACTTTAAATGAGAATAATAGAAACGAAAGACATAACTAGTAACAATGACTTCAAATAATGATAATCAACAATGAAAGAGATGACATTTATCAAATAAAGGCAACAAGTTCAACTAAAGCATGGGAGAAATTTATCAAGTAGGATGTAGAACAAGTGTTAAACAAGTCAATTAAGGCATGTAGGGATAGACTAACACAAATTAGAATAGATTGACTATGAGAATTTAGAACATGATATGGCATCTCAATTAAATCATGAAAATAGTCTAAGTAGCCTAAAACAGTCAAATACCACGCACAACCCATGTACCCACTCTGGTGTTCGCAATTGTGACACAAGAGGCACCCATCATCAGATCCTGCATTTTTCAATTTAAAGCTTTCCGAAACATGCCCGAAACTTATCCGAGCCCTCGGGGCTCCAAACCAAACATCCACATAAGTCTAAAAATATCATATGAACTCGCTCGGGCGATCAAAACACAATAATAACATCTAAAACTACGAATTGAACCCTAAAATGCATGAATTTCAAAGTAAAGTTCATGAATATCTAGAATTACAACTAAACGTCCAAATCCTATCAAATAAACTCCAAATGGTATCAAATTTTGCAGACAAGTTCTAAATAGTATAACAGACCTATTATAAGTCCCAAAATAAAATTCCGAACTCGATAGCTAAAAATCAACCTTCGGTCAAACATTTGAACTTCAAATTGCCACATTTTGGCAAATCAACACAAATCAACCCACAGACTTCCAAAATCAATTTCGGGCATATGCCCAAGTCCAAAATCACGATACAAAGCTATTAGAGCCATAAAAACACTGTTTCGGGATCGTTTTCACAAAAGTCAAAGTTTGGTCAACATTTCTAATATAGGCTTCTAAGCCAAGAGTCAAATGGTCCAAATCAACCCGAAAGCTTCCTAGAATGAAACTAACTAACCTCGCAAGTCATAAAACCATAAAAACGCATGTGTGAAGCATAAAAAGGGGGTAACGGGGCGCAATTGCACAAAAATGACTGATCAAGTCGTTACGTTCTCCCCCACTTAAAACAGATGTTTGTCCTCGAATGTGCATAAGGACATACCTGAAGCAGTAAATCTATGAGGATAACGACTTCGCATGTCGTGATCGGTCTCCCAAATCACCTCCTCGACGGGATAACCCCTTCATTGAACCTTCACTGAAGCAATATTCTTTGACCTCAACTTCCGGACCTATCTGTCCAAGATAGGCACCAACTCCTCAACATAAGTCAAATCCTCATCCAATTGGACTGTGCTAAAGTCTAAAATATGAGACGGATCACCATAATACTTCTGGAGCATAGAAACATGGAACACCAAATGAACCACAGATAAACTTGGTGGCAATGCAAGCTTGTAGGCCACCATACCAACTCTCTCAAGGATCTCAAAAGGTTCGATGTACCTAGGGCTGAACTTGTCCTTCTTCCCGAACCTCATCACACCCTTCATGGGTGAAACCCAGAGCAAGGATCGCTCTCCAGCCATGAATGTAACACCGCGAACCCTCCGATTCACATAACTCTTCTATCTAGATTAGATTGTACGAAGATGATCCTGGATCAACTTGACCTTCTCCAAGGCATATCGAACCAAATCGGTGCCTAATAACTTAGCCTCTCTGGGCTTAAACCAACCAACTGGATAACGACACCGTCTCCCATATAGGGCATCATAAGGAACCATCTAAATGCTCGATTGGTAGCAATTATTATTGGCACACTCAGCAAGCGGCAAGGACTAATCCCAATAATCCCTCAAATCCATAACATATGCACAAAGCACATCCTCCAATATCTGAATAGTGCGCTCAGATTGTCCATCCGTTTGAGGGTAAAATGCTTTACTCAACTCAACCCGTGTGCCTATCTCACGTTGTAAAGCTCTCCAGAAATACGATGTGAACTGCGTACCCCGATCATAGATGATGGAATGTGGTACGCCATGAAGTCGGACAATCTCGCGGATATATACGTGAGCCAACTGCTCTGAAGAATAGGTGGTCACCACTAGAATGAAATCAGACGACTTGGTCAACCTGTCCACAATCACCCATACCGCGTCAAATTTCTTCTGAGTCCGTGGGAGCCTAATAACAAAATCCATGCTGACACGATCCCATTTTCACTCAGGAATATCAAGTCGCTAAAGCAAACCTCCCGGCCGATGATGCTCATACTTCATCTGCTGACAATTTAGGCACCGAGATACATACTCCACTATGTCTTTCTTCATTCTCCTCCACCAATAATGCTGCCTTAAATCCTGATACATCTTAGCAGCACCCGGATGAATGGAGTACCGCGAACTATAGGCCTCCTAAAGAATTAACTCACGTAAACCATCCATATTGGGCATACATAATCGGCTCTACATCCGGAACACACTGTCTTCTACGATAGTAAACTCCTTGGCATCGCCGTGCTGAATCGTGTCCTTGAGAACAAGCAAATGAGGGTCGTCATACTAACATCTCTAATGCGATCGTAGAGAGAAGACCTAGAAACCACGCAAGAAAGAACTTGACTGGGCTCCGAAACATCTAATCTAACAAACTGGTTGGCTAAGGCCTGAACATCCAATGCTAATGGCCTCTCTGTTGCTGGTAGGTCTGCTAAACTGCCCAAGTTCTCTGTCTTTCGCATGAATCTGCACAAAAATTTCAGAAGCGTAACATGAGCACACCATAGCGGTATCCAGTAAGTATCAGGACTAACCTCAGTAGAGTAGTGACGAGGTAAGTCGAGACACTCACTAGACATAAAACCTGTGCAAGAAATTAACATAAAGCTAGCAATAGAAAGAGTGTTAATGTAAGGCTAACAACGTAAATATTATTAATATAAAACCAACAAAGGAATAATAGAAACACAATTGGCAACAAGTAGAAAACGAGTATTAAAGCAACAACATAATCACAACACAGATAAAATATGAATGAACTCAAATTAGGAAAATAGATGACAATTCAAGTAATCAAATCGTTCCCAACACATGACTTACGACAAGAATTACCCTGAGGCACCATACCTCGTAACCACGAATCATAAGCCACAATTCTGAATCTTACATGCATGACACCTCATGCCCACATTATTAATCACATTTGCATGACAAAGTCCACGTGCTACCATATACATTGTATCCGTGTCAAAATGCAAATAAAATGTTCGAGATGTTTATTTAAATATAATAAGGCATAATAACAATCTTGAATAAAGTAAGGCGACAAATGAGATAATGAGTTTATTTTAGAAAATAAATAAAGTAAAGTACAATTTATACAAAATAGAGTATCAATTGAGTTTAGTTTAGAAATCAGTAAGGTAAAGTAAAATAGCATTTTTAAATTAAGAGAAACATCAGATAAGTTAACCAATTAAATTAAAATTTGTTAAAGTAAGGCGTGATAACAATTTCATGTAAAGTAAAACATCAAATATGATAATGAGTTTAATTTGAGAACCCAATTAAAGTAAAATGTGATAATCATTTAAAATAGTAAAGCTTCGAATGACTCGATGGAAGTAAATTCATCTTAAAACTCAATTCACCAAGTAACATGGAGGCACAGGTTGGCACATTAAAGCAACATAGCAAATCACGTAGAATGCATGACTCACATAAGAAGTCACAATCGTTCCCACACAAAAATATTAACAAATAACTAAATACAATCAAAATACAAGTGAGTGATTTGAGGAAAAAGAATAACCGTTCAAATCAACAAGCCTTTCAAATATAGAATGTACAACAAAATCACACCGAGGTACCACGCTTCATATCCACATTTCACAATTCAAAATCACAACCTTTTCTTATACCGCCACATGAGCCTTACATTTAGATATTTTTAAAAATATTTTTTCCGAAATAGCTACACGTACTTTAGCCCCCATATGTCACCGCGTGGCTTCAAGTAATTTTCTTACTAGCAACACGCACCTAAATCCTACCTTATGTCGTCGCATCCACATTAACCCAAAACCATATACTGCCGCATGTGCATCAATATCACAACATAATAATCAACTCGCACCACATGAGCCCATATGCCACAACATTACTAAATCAATAATAACAAGGTTACCATAACACATAGCCCACAACTCAACCACAATGTGTACAAGAATCTCAATAATAACAACAACCAACAATTTCAACCACAACCGTGTTAAGAGCTTTCAAAACTACAACTTCAATAACTCAACAATGAAGGTATTTCCATGAAATAGAAACTTCAAATCAAATGCATAACTTCGGCTTGACAAGGAAAGAGATAGCACGAACTAGAAACTACAATATATGCATGAATAGCATGTAATAACAACTACCCCTAAATGCATATAAGAGTAACCTCGACAAATAAAAAATAGATCATGTTATAGCAAATTTAACTAAGGCATGTAAGAATAAACTTGACAACGAAAGATAGGACAAATAATAGCAACTTCAATTAAATGCCTATAACTGACCTAATCTTTCACATAATTTAAATAGTACAATTAAACCCAAATCCTAAGGGGTAGTTTCCCCACGCAAAGTTAGACAAGATACTTACCTCAAAGAAGCTAAATCAATACTTTAAAAAGCCCTTCCCATGTGAAACAACCTCCGAACGGCTCGAATCTAGCCAAAATAACTTAATATCATAAATAAAAGCCATAGAAAATAATTTCGAATAATAATGTTTCAATCTTTAATGAAAACTTAAAAGTCAATCCATAAAGTCAACCTGGGTCCGCACTTAGGAACCCGACAAAACTCACAAATTATGCCATTCTGATCCGAGTCGAACCATACCATAATCATTCAATTCCGACCTCATATCGGCCTTCAAACCGTAAATTTATGTTTTAGAATTTTTTTACTCAAATCCCCAATTTCTCCAATTCAAATAATTAATCAAACACTAAAATCGAGGCTGGAATCATGAAATAATAACAAATCCGAGTCAACAATACTTACCCCAATCCAAGTAGTAAAAATTCCCTCCAAAATCGCCCAAAACCGAGCTCCAAAACCTTGTGAGAAAGAGTAACTAAATTGCGAAACAAGAAAAAATAAACACAGCAGATGTTCCAGCACGAATAAGGTCCTATATTATCCTGAAACTCGTTTGATAATCCCACCATGGTCCTTGCGAGATTACACCCAAGATAGCCTCTTGAATCACCTAATTTGGCCTTAAAACGAGGGAGGTATGATGTTTTGAAGTTTTAAAAGCAATCCGTAAATTTCAGGGATTTAAATGGCACTTTCGTAATTACTTACACAAGTGCAATATGAAAATCTTTGTTTTAGCGTCCAAAACTCATTCGGAACCTCCCCGGACACAAACCATATATGCATTTCAATCATAAAACACGCTATGAACCTGCTCGCACACTGAAAATACCAAAAAGAGGTCATCTTGACCCAATATTACCATGGTCAAACTTCAAATCTTTAACATAACTAGTTTCCCAACCAATGATCCGAAACACACCCGAGCCTCCTCGGGACCAATTGCAATCATACCAACAAGTAAAAATACATCATACAAATCTATCCAAAGCCTCAAAACACGCATGGGAATATCACAACAAAGAATCGAGGCTCAAACCGAATAGAATTTCTCTTATTGTTAAATCTTCATTCGTTCAAAAGAGCATCCGAATCACACTTAAACATTTCAGATTACTTTCAAACTTTGCATACAAGTTCAATTCAACTATATAGACCTATCCAAAGTCTCGAAATACCAATTGGAATCCAATAACATTAAAGTCAACTCTTAGTCAAATTTATAAACTCCTAACTTATTCAAATTGCCAACTTTCAACAAATAGTGTCGAAGTCCTCTAGGAAACTCTGATACCAAATCCTAACATACGTACAAGTCCAAACCATCATACGAACCTACCAAAATAATCAAAACCTGATTCCGAGTCTGTTTGCCCAAAAGCCAAACCTTGGTTAACTCTTTCAACTTAAAGCTTCTAAAACGAGAATCATTCTTCCAAATCAATCTCGAACCACTTAAAAATCGAAACCAATCACACACGCAAGTCATAATACATAATATGAAGCTACTCATAGTCGCAAACCACCAAATAGAATTCTTAAGCTCAAAACGACCAGTCGGGTCGTTACACCAACTCACTAGGTAAGCTAACTAACAGTCAACACAATTCAATTGAGACTAATAAGTGATCAATAAATGAAATAACTGAAATTTAATACAATAACCCAAGGACTGGTAATACAAGTGATGAGTTTCTAAAACGTAGAATAGACAAAGCTGGTACGAAATAAGTACATCATATGTTCGAAATATACATAAACAGAGTTTACAAATCTAAATCTACCAAGGACAAGTGGCAGCTATGTTCGGAAAGTAGGTACATTTTCAATTCCATCTTCTGCCATACACAACAACATCAACTCCAAGATCTGCACGCAACGTGCAGAAGTGCAGTATGAGTACAACTGACCCCATGTACTCAATAAGTACTAAATCTAACCTTAGGTTGAAAGCAGTGACGAGCACGAAAGATAGTTAGAGTCCAACCTCAAAAAGCGATAATAACATGAGATATAATAATGCTGGAAACGGTAAACAACTTAGAACAATATTATGCTAAGCTCGGTCATAGTTACGGGAAAATAGACATGCTTTTCAAGTATGATAGTCAAAGTTTAAATTTTACTACCGAAATCAACTAAACATGAGTTTATTAAAAGAACCGCATTTTTCCATTTCACAACATCAGATAAGAATTTCCATTTACCAATTAGCATGAGGAAAATACATCTTTATGCCTACATGTCAATATACATAACAAGTCTTCAATTATCATATATTGTCTAACATGAGAAATATACATCTCTATGCCTATGTGTCAAATATACATGTCAGATCATCAAATATCATATTAGCCTCTAGCATGAGGAAATATATCTCATTGCCTACATGTCAAATATTCATGTCAACTCAATATCATCACAGTGAAACCATTAAGGATAACCACACTTAGCACACTCACGGTACCTGGCCCAAGGCCCTCACCAATGGGCCCTCAAATCAACTCCAATCATCCACAAATAGATAAATAACCCTCAAAAAGTCCATAGTAACCTATCCATGACATATAAAATCAACCATCAACCTTTAACATACCTTCACCTCCACAACCAAGGAACAATCTACCTCTGAGAATCCTCATAGTCTCCAAATCCATAGAATACACGAATCACCATATCTGATCCCCATTCCACCACTCGAATGACTTACACAACCCTCATACACAATCATCTTATGAGAAATACTTCTATAATTCTTCCATGCGACATAGAAAAATCTAAACATTAGCAGTCGATCAACCATGCTAGTACCGTAATACCAATCAAACATCCGCAAGTCTAAAATGATCTGCCTACTGAAAGCGCAACCTTCTCAAGTGATACCAGATAATTCCAGCATTCTTCTAAATATCTGATACTGTCCATGCTGTCTAGAACTCCTGAACTTCCCTTTGAAACTGAACTACAAACTTGTACATGTAAATCTCAATCCCACACGTCGCACCACCTCTATCATACAATCATATGAATGCACGTGAATCCCATTATCAAATCTGGGTCAAAAGCAGAATACATACTCAGTTAGCCAGAAACTTTCCACTTGATCCCATCCAGGAGAAAATCACAATGCACAACAAACTCGTCATTTCAATAGAATATATCTATCTCAAGCCATGGTCGACACCATCGAGAACTCTTTGGAACTCATTTGCATATAATCAAGCCATCATAACTAAATCCCTCTAACTCAACCAAGTTACACTGATCGCCAAGCCCTGGAGCATTTCCACATCACACCTACAAAGCATCACCACATCAAAAGAACCAAAAGAACCAATCATTTCTATTACTATGCTAATCCAAACCACTACCAAACTAGCCCATTTTTCCAAGTTCCTTCAGCATTGCCTTCAAGTTAACAACTCTTCTTACTAGTATACTATGATCCTTAACCCAACGCTCACCACAATAGATACAAACACGAAACCACATCGCCCTAAATCCCATAAGCCCATGTATTTCCTTTTTAAATACCCCAAAAGTACCACAACTGTGATACTCACTCTGAAGAGACCTTCTGTGAATCTGAAGTTGTTTCCGTAACCTCTATGATACTGAAAAGTAAAATCCATAATCATATAGAAATACCGCCACATGCGCATTAATTCCAAGCCTTATACCGCCACATGCGCATCAACATCACATTATAATAGCAACTCGCACCATAAGTGCCCATATATCACAATTTGCCAACAATCAACAATATTAATATTTACACAATAATAGCTCACGGCTCCACCATAATGGGTACAAGAATATAAACAACAATAATAAATGTCAAATGCTCAACAAGGAAGATGTTTCAACAACAACAATTTCGCCTCAATGTGATAACAACCTTCACAACGTTAACACCAATAACTCAACAATGAGAGATAATGCATAACCACGTTCTTTAATAAGAATACTCACAATGGAAGAGGTAACACGTAACAATGACTTCAAATAATGGAAATCAACAAGGAAGGGATTACATGAACAATAACTTTTGATAATGATTATCAACAATAAAAGAGATAACATGTAACAATAATAGAGGATCAAGTTCAATTAAAGCATAAGATTAATTTATCAATTAGAATGTAGAACAAGTATTAACGAAATCATTTATGGCATGTAAGTATAAACTAGCAGAAGTAGAAATAGATTGACTATGAAAATTTAGAATATGATACTACAATTCAATTAAACCATGGAAGGAGTCTAAGTAGCCTAAACCAGTCAAATATCACGTACAACCCGTGTACTTACTTGTTACCTTGCGTACACGACTTTCACATAGCACAAATGAATCAAACAATACCAACCCTAAGGGGTAGTCTCCCCACACAAAGTTAGGCAGCACACTTACCTCAACTAGGCCAATTCAACACTCAAAAATAGCTTTTCCCTTAGCATTCACTTCCATACGGCTCAAATATAACCATAATCGACTTAATATCATCAAACAATGCTAGGAAAATCAATTACAATATAAAAAACTATGATCTTTACACTTTTTCCCAAAAGTCAACACGGGGCTCGCCCCCGGTCAAAACCCGAGTCCAATGGTAGATTCCGTCTACCCATGACCCAACGAGTTCATATATATGATTATTTTCAAAATCCGAGTCCAAATCGACTCTCAAAACTCAATTTCTTATTTTTCAAAAACTTGACAAGGTTTCATAAATTTTCACTTTGATTCACATGGCTTTGATGTTAAAATCTAAGATATGTTGATGGAACATGATTAGTAATGGATTAGAATCACTTACCCATGGTTTGTAGGTGAAACTCCCCTCTCCAAATCGCCTTTTTGTTAGATTAATAGAAATTAAATCTAGAACTCGAAATATACGCACTGCTTTACAAAATTAACGAGTACGAATAGTATATAAAGCAATGTGAAAGTAACAAAAATTACAACTGTGAAAGTCCACTAGAAGCCCCAAAAATCTAGTTTAACAAACGCATGAGCCATCTAGGAAATATACAAAACCACTATAGCTACTATCTGAAATGAAGTAGACAGAAACAAAAAATAAGTTAGAGGGAGACTCCGAATGTTGCAGATCGAAGCATGGAAGGAAGCTCACCACTAAGTCTCTGTGATGCGCCTACGCACCCGTGTAGTACCTGTCTCAGTACCTGCACATTCAGTGCATAAGTGTAGCGTGAATACATAAATCAACACGTACCCAATAAGTATCTTGTCTAACCTCAAAGAATTAGTGACGAGGGGCCGACTTGATGCTTATTAGTGGTCATATAAATAAATACATAAAGTAGACAAGTATGAAACACAACAAGTAACAACAAAACAAATAAGCTTTAATAATAAACTTCCAAACATGGATTATTACGAAATCACTAAAATGTCATAACCGCCTTCGAAGGCACAATATCAACTGATATCACTACCACATCAAATCTCAAGTATTACGCACGAGTCTGCTCGCCCGATCCCATAGAAATGTTGATACACAATACTGCCGAGGCAAACGAATCGATCCCATAAGAATAACTCACAATACTGCCGAGGCGAACGACCCGATCCCATAAGAGTAATTATTAATCATGCCAAGGAGAACGACCCGATCCCATAAGAGTAAAGAAACTCTCTCAATCGTGAAAATACATGCTAGTCGAGAAGACGCAAAACTAACGTGCATCAAATATTTCAAAATTTCCAAAGTAAAAGACTTGGTCAATATTTTATTCTAGTCTCAATATTAGTCATAAATTAAAGAAATCAAATGCACAAGATTAATTCAAATATCACAATCAAGGCATGATGTGAATCTAAGTCTACTCGGACATAAACATGAATATAGCTACGTACGGACTCTCGTCACCTCATTCGTACGTAGCCCCACAACTAGTAACACACAACAATTTATACATCTAAGGGGATAATTCCCTCTTACAAGATTAGGCAAGAGACATACCTCGCTTCCAAGCTCACTACTCAACTCTTAAACCTCACTAGAAATCTCCAAATGACGCCGAGCAATCCGATACTAGTCAAAATCGTACAAACTAATCAATATATGCTCAAAAAGTCATAATTCAACTATTAGAGTAATTTCCCAACCAAATTTGGAAGTTCCATAAAAGTCACCCCGGTCCCACATTACCTATGACTTACGAACTCAAATATATAATTTATTCCCAATTCCATAATCAATTTTGTGGTCAAATTCCATTATTACCAAGCTCTAGGTTTCCAACAATCCCACAATTTTCACTAATTTTCATGTTAAATCTATCCATAATCCATGTATTTAACTCAAAAGTTGGTAGAATTCACTTACCTTGTGATGCTTGATGAAAATCCCCTCAAAATAGCTCCCCAAATTCGGCCAAGTGAAAATGAGCTAAGTCATGTATAAAAATCAAGTCTGTCCAGGGATTCCTTCTTCGTGATCGTAGAAGGTCCCTCTTGATCATGAAGACCAACTTTCCTAGCTGACAAAAATTACCCTTCGCGTTTGCGACTAGTTGGTCGCGTTCACGATGAACCAAATCCCAGCCCTTCACGTTCGCAATCCCCTATTCGTGTTTGAAGGCCATCTGCCTTCCAACCCAACTCAACACCTCCCTTCTCCGTGTTCACAACGTGGTCTACGCGTTGCCAAGAAGGACTAGATCCTCCCTCGCATTCGCGAGGACCTCTTCGCGTTCGCGAAGAGTAAAATCCTAGACCTACATCCAGCCTTCTTCGCGATCGCAAGACATCCTTCGCGATCGTGAAGCACACCAACACACCAGCAGTTTCAGTAAAGTTAAACTTTGCTCCGGGTGGTCTGAAACACACCCGAGCCACCCGGGACCCCGTCCAAATATACCAACAAGTTCATAAACATACTACGAAAATTTCCAAGTTTAAAGGTTAAAATGGATAATTAAATTGGATTTTCACTATTGTCTTACCTAACAACATCATTGGGCGCCATCGTGACCTATTATGGGATTTGGGTTGTGATAGTTGGTATCAGAGACCTAGGTTCACATATGTCTCACAAATCATGAGCAGGCCTAGTAGAGTCTTGCGGATCGGTGCGGAGACGTTCGTACTTATCTTCGAGAGGCTATAGGGTGTTAGGAATTTTCTCTTTCTTCATCTCTTATCGTGCAGTTGATGTTGTGCTAAGTATATTTCTCTTATTCTCTCACATATGATGAGAACGTGTGTTATGGATATACTGGCGGTAGAGGAGTTGCTCCCCCGATTGTTAGAGGTAGAGCCAGAGATTGTGGGAGGGCCACAGCTCCTATTAGAGGACGAGGACGTCCTAGAGTTGCTCCAGTAGTACCATTAGTAGATTTAGCAGAGGATCTTTTTATTGAGAAGCAGGATGATGTACCTACAGTAGAGCCGGCCCCAGCGGATTTTATGACCACAACGGGCTTTCAGGAGGTCATGGACCGTATGTTGCGGTTCATGGATTCTATGACCCAGGTCGGGCTATTTCAAGCAGATCCAACCACATCTCAAGCGGGAGGTGGATCACAGACCCCAACCGCTCATGCTTTAGGGCGCGTTGCTGCCGATTATCAGACCCTAGGTGCACTACTTATAGGCGGGGCTCAGCCGGTTTCAGCAGTTAGACCAGAGACCAGACCGACCGCGACCGTTAAGGAGCAGAAGTAGTTGGACTGGTGGACTAGGCTTCATCCTCCTGTCTTTGGCAGTGAGCGATCAGAGGATCCACAGGATTTCATTGACCGTTGCAAGGAGAGGCTGTGTAATATGGGAGTACTGGAGTCCAACGGGGTGGACTTCAGCACCTTTCAACTAGAGGTCAAGGCCCGCAGATGATGGCAGGCTTACCTCCAGAGCAGGCCAGCGGGTTCACCTCCCTTAACTTGGGATCAGTTCACACATCTTTTCTTGGAGAAGTATATTCCACCTTCAGAGAGAGAGGAGCTTTGGGGTCAATTTGAGCGGCTCTGACAGTGTCATACATCTATGACAAACTACGAGGAGAGATTCACTGACATGTCTCGTCATGTAACTATTATACTCCCCATGGATGCAGAGAGAATGCAAAAGTTTATTGCAGGTCTGCACCCTGAGATTCATGTTTTTATGTCCCGTGAGATAGAGATGGGGACTCTATTCCTATAGGTTGTGGAGATAGCTCGGAAGATTGAGCGCATCCGCAACTAGAGCAGAGAATTGGTCGAGGGATAAGCAGCCTCGGCATTTTGGTGGATTCAGTGGTGCCCTATCTAGGGGCAGCAGTCAGTTCATGAGGGGCCAGTCTAGCAGGACCATGTATTCAGCACCACCGCCTGCTCCGAGTGCTCTAGCATAACCCTACTTTAGTGTTATTCCAGAGAATAATTATCGTTTATCGTTTATTCAGGGTTCCTCCAGTGGGTATTCAAGCTATCAAGGTCAGACTCAGATAAAGTAGTTCACCACTCATAGAGGTTGTTTTGAGTGCGGGGAGTTAGGCCACGTGAAGAGGTATTGTCCCAGTCTTTGGAGCAAGGCAGTGCAGCAGGACCATTGGCCCATGATTACGGCATCGCCTGCCTGCCCATCCAGAGGCAGAGGGAAGGTAGGTAGGGTCGCCCTAGAGGTGGAGGCCAGTCAGGTGGCGCTCTAGCTAGATTCTATGCTTTCCCAGCCATGCCAGAGGAAATCACCTCCGATGCAGTGATTACAGGTACTATTTTTGTCTGCCATAGAGATGCTTCGATACTATTTGATCCAGGGTCTACTTATTCCCATATCTCTTATCTATTTACTCCTTATCTAGATGTATCTCGTGAGTCCTTGGGTGTTCCTATATATGTGTCCACGCCAGTGGGTGATTTTGTTATTGTGGATCGGGTTTATTGATCCTTTGTAGTGACTTTCTATAGTAATGAGACCAGAGCTGATCTGCTATTGCTCGATATGATTGATTTCGAGGTAATCCTAGGCATGGATTGGTTGTTTTCGTACCATGCCATTCTCGATTTCCATGCCAAGACTGTTACCTTGGCGATGCTTGAGTTGTCTAGAGTTGAGTGGAGGGGTTAATCTATTGGTACTTATAGTTGGGTTATTTCTTTCTTGAAGGCTCGACATATGGTCGAGAAGGGATGTCTGGTTTTTCTGGACTTTATTTGGGACACCACTACAGAGACTCCAACGATAGATTCAGTGACGGTGGTACGGGAGTTTTATGATGTATTTCCTACTGATCTACCAGGTATGCCACCGGATCGGGATATCGATTTTGGCTTTGATTTGGTGCCAGGCACCCATCCTATCTCTACTTTACCTTATTGCATGGCTCCAACGGAGTTGAGGGAGTTAAAGGAACAGTTTAAGGAGTTGCACGAGAAAGGGTTCATCAGGCTGAGTGTGTCATTTTGGGGTGTACCGGTATTATTTGTGAAAAAGAAGAATGGGAGTATGCGGATGTACATTGATTACCGCCAACTGAACAAAGTCACCATCAAGAATAAGTACCTATTTCCGCGCATCGATGATTTTTTTTATCAGCTACAGGGTGATAGAGTGTTTTCAAAGATCGACATGAGATTTGGTTATCATCATCTGAAGATTCGTGCTTCGGATATTCCGAAGACAGCTTTCTGAACTAGATATGGGCACTATAAGTTTCTATTGATGTACTTCAGCTTAACTAACGCCCCTGGAGATGTTTATGGATTTGATTGATCTGGTGTTTAGGCCATATCTTGACTCGTTTATCATTGTATTCATTGATGACACATTGATCTACTCGCGTAGTATGGAGGAGCACGAGCAGCATTTGAGGTTAATGCTTTAGACCTTGCGAGGACAAAAGTTATATGCTAAGTTCTCCAAGTGCGAGTTACGGGTAGATTTCATGAATTTCTTGGGGCATGTTGTATCAGGTGAGGGTATTAAGGTGGATCCCAGAAAGATGGAGGCAGTTCAGAGTTAGCCTCGTCCTACCATAGCGACCGAGATTAGGAGTTTCTTGGGGATAGCAGGTTATTATTACCGGTTTGTGGAGGGTTTCTCGTCTATCACAGCTCCTTTGAGTAGTTTGACCTAGAAGGTGCTCAGTTCAAATGGTCTGATGATTGTGTGGCGAGCTTTCAAAAGCTCAAGACCGCATTGACTACAGCACCGGTGTTGGTTTTTTCCTCCGTTTCGGGGATGTATACTGTGTATTACGACGCTTCACGCGTTGATTTTGGGTTATGTGTTGATGTAGGAGGGGCGAGTTATTGCATATGCTTCACGTCAACTGAAGCCCCGTGAGAAGAATTACCTTGTGCACGACTTAGAGTTCGTTGCGATAGTTCATGCCCTTAAGATCTGGAGGCATTATCTTTATTGGGTGTCGTTAAAGGTTTACATCGATCACCATAATTTACAGAATTTGTTTATGTAGAGGGATCTTAATATTAGGCAGCGCATGTGGCTTGAGTTACTGAAGGATTATGATATTATCATCCTCTATCATCCGGGCAAGGAAAATGTTATCGTGAATGCCTTAAGTATAAAGGTCGAGAGTATGGGTAGTTTGGCATTCATTTCAGCGGAGGAGAGGCCATTGGCTTTGGACATCCAGTCCTTAGCTAACCGACTCGTAAGGTTGGATATTCCATAGCCCAGTCGAGTTCTTGCATATGTTGTGGCTCAGTCTTCCTTATTCGTTTGGATCAAGGCTCGTCAGTATGATAATCCACACTTGTTGGTCCTTAGAGAGATGGTGCTACCGGGTGATGCCAAGGAGGTTACTATCGGCAATGATGGTGTTCTGCGACTCCAGGGTCGTTTATGTGTTCCTAAAATTGATGGACTGAGGGAGATAATTTTAGAGGAGGCACGCAGTTCGCATTATTCTATTCATCCAGATGCCATGAAGATGTATAATGACTTGAGGTGCCATTACTGGTGGAGGTGGATGAAGAAGAATCTGAATTTCCAGCAGGTTAAGTATGAGCACCAGAGTCCAGGTGGCCTACTTCATCAAATGGTTATACCAAAGTGGAAGTGGGAGAGTATCACTATGGATTTTGTGGTTTGTTTTCCATAGACGTTGAGGAAATTTGATGCTTTGGGTCATTTTCTAAAGTTTGTCCTAGTCTGCACACTTTATTTCGGTGGTGACTACTTACACTCCAGAGAGGTTGGCCCAAATTTAAATTTAGGGGATCGTCCGGTTGCATGTCGTGCCTATTTTCATCATTTCAAATAGAGGCATTCAGTTCACTTCACGTTTCTGTAGAGCTGTATAGAGTGAGTTGGGTACCCGGGTAGAGCTCAGCACGGCCTTTCATTCGCAGACCGACGGGCAGTCGGAGCAGACAGTTTAGATTCTGGAGGATATGCTTAGAGCATGTGTGATCGACTTCGGAGGGTAGTGGGATCGATTCTTACCTTTTTCTGAGTTTGCTTATAACAATAGTTATCAGTCCAACATCGAGATGGATCCATTTGAGGCCTTGTATGGTTGGCGATGCCGTTCCCACATCAGTTGGTTTGAGCGCAGTGAGGCTAGGTTTTATGGTACTAATTTGTTAAAGGATACCTTGGATAAGGTAAAGTTAATTCAGGAGAAACTTCGCACAGCACAGTCCAAACAGAAGAGTTACGCGGATCAGAAGGCGCGTGACTTATCATTTATGGTGGCGAGAATGTTCTCTTGAGGGTCTCACCGATGAAGGGTATCATGAGGTTTGGAAAGATGGGCAAGCTGAGTTTGAGGTTTATCGGTTCATTTAAGGTGTTGGAGCGAGTTGGAGAGGTCGCATACATGCTTGCTTTGCCTCCTAGCCTATCGGGAGTTCATTCGATATTTCATGTGTCTATGCTTCGGAGGTTCCATGGTGACAGGTCAGATGTGTGAGATTACAGTACAGTACAGCTTGATGAGAGCTTGGGTTATGAGGAGGATCCAGTTGCCATTGTTAATAGACAGGTTCGCAAGTTGAGGTCTAAGAAGATGTTAGCAGTGATGTTCCAGTGGAAGGGTTAACCAGTCAAGAAGGCGACATGGAAGATCAAGGAGGACATGCGGAGTAGATATCCACACTTATTCGGCACTCTTGGCATGATTCTAGACCCGTTCGAGGATGAACGTTTGTTTAAGAGGTGGAGAATGTAATGATATGACCGGTTGTTTTGCTTTCTAGATCCTCGTTCCCCTATTTAATACTTTAAATATGTGCTTTTACTATTTTATGATTTGAGGGGATGGTTGGTTTGGTTTTGGAAGGATTCATGTTGAATTCGGAACACGTAGTTCCATAATAGTGGCCTAAGGTGGCCAAATTTGACTTGAGTCAACATTTTGAAAAAACAACCTCGAAATCGTGATTTGAAGGTTCCAATAGGTGCGTATGATAATTTTGGAATTGGGCATATGTTCGTATCGAGTTTCGGGTAGACCAGGAGCGTTTCGGAGCTTATTGTTGAAAGTTGACATTTTAAAGGTTTTAGAATTTCCTACATTTGATTTGAAGTAGACATTGGTATTATCGATGTCCGTTTGGGATTCCCTGCCTTGAAATAGGTTCATATTGTGCTTTGTGACTTGTGCATAAACTTCGATGTCATTCCGAGTTGTCTAAGTATGGTTTGTCGCATTCGAAGTTGGTTGAAATGAGTTTGATATATGTGTGTTTTATGGATTGTTGTGGTTAAAGAGTTTTTCCAATTAAAGTGACAAATTTGAATATGGATTATTTTATTTACAGAGTCGCCACTTGGAATTGATTTTTTGGGTGTTCCAAGTGACCTTTTATTTGAATCACTAGTCAAAGGAAGGTTTGACACTATTATTATTGATCTGCGAAAATAAAATTCGAGTAAGAAACTCTGTTGACCAGGGAGAAGGTGTAAGGCATTCCCCGAGTCCCGTGATTCTAGCACGGTCGCTTTATTGACTACAACTTGGCTTGAATTAATTTTAGATAAATTGTGATTTATTGGTTTACATGTTTTATCTATCCGTTTTTATATTAAAATATGGCATTATCTTTGAAACGAATCACGTGTGTGAATCCGTTTTGTTTATTGTGCCAAAATCATGTCACGTGTACGTGTACGCAATTAATAGAATTTCTATTATATTTAAGGTTGTTTCGCCCAAAATTGCGCGAACGCACACCTTGATTTTAGTTTTGGGAATCGTAATTATGTCATGCGAACGTATACATAATCACAATAATTCAACTAATTTAGAGTACGCCTAAAGCATTCTAGCGCATTCATGATTTGTTTCTTTCCTAAGTTTGAGATTATTGTGAAGGCCATGAATTATGAAATTACTTGTGGAAGAAGTGTATGATTTTAGATATTTGAATAAATAAACCATCATATACCAATACCCTACAACCCAACAATTGAAGCCCAAACTCATTAGGGTCCAAATCTTCCCAACTTTAAAGCAAGTTTGAATACCATATTTCCAAAAACATGATTAAGCATATAACATTTAAGGACTAATTTACATTATTATTTATAAAATTTAAAGGCAAATAAATAAAATCACATGAAATAAGATAAAAAGAATAGATTAAAGAATAAACCTTTAATGCAAAATTTCCAATTAAATGAGTCTCCAAGAACAGGTACAATAACTCAGACGAACGTCGAACAAGCATAAGCGAAGAAGAACATCAAAGCTAGTGAACGGAGCTCCAACGGAATTCTCGACCTCGACTATTGACTCCACTGTTTGGCGTGTGAAAAGGAATGTTTTTGTTACACCCTATATTTTCGTATGTAAAAATGCGTCGTAAGCAAACTAATGCAGGACAAAAAAATGAGATAATATTTAAAAGTATATAAAGTAAGTTAATCATGTTACCTCTGAGGTTACAAATATTGAAGATCATGAACAACAAGTACAAAGAGGGTTGGACAGTTCAGAAGCTAAAGCAATTAAATAAAACAATGTTTCATCGAAAGTCGACAAGTTGGGAATGTTATAACATGTACCTTTGGGGTGAGACTAGGGTGATTAACATGATAAAGAGATTATGTTATGATTTATATTAGTCATATTACATCCGTGTGTTATGTTTTTAAGTCAAGCGAGTTGTGGAACAAAAGTCGATGAAAGTCATCACAAGTTACATTCATAAGTTTTACTGAAACTTTGGGTCAAATGTAACTGCAATTTTCTCCCAATATACTTAGAGTTATGGTGTGTTCCACACATCAAATTAAAGATCTATGAGTCTATTTTCCAACGCATTAAACCATTTGTCAATACGACATCGGAGTAGAGAGATATGTGCATTTTTGCGATACTGCGCAAGCTGCTAGGTGACAAGTAGGTGTGTCACCTACTTGCTTAAATGAAAGCCCAAAAATGGGCCATTTCGGGTCGTCCAAAGAGGCCTTTTAAGGGCCTATTTTCTTCATATATTAGACTTAAAATAGAGCATAATAACCAGACATAAGCTCTGCAAAGAATCCTCCCAAAAATTTCCCACAAACCCTAATTGATTTTCTCTCCCTTTCAAGTTCCAATTGGAGGTAAAACTTAGAGTTTGAAGAACCAAGATAGGAGCTGAGTTATCCAACAAATAAGGTGAGTTTACTGCTCTCTTTCATCCATTTTTTCTTCTGTAAATTCATGGTAAGTCGTTCTATACTTGTAAGAACTCACGGGATGGTGATCGGAAGCCGTGAGTTCGAGTTATTCACTTGTAGCGGACTGTTTTGTGGACTGTTTTGTGTTGCTGTTGGGCTGCGTGTTTTATTACTATTTTGTGGAGTTTTGGAGGAGGAAGGGGGTTTATAAACACCATATAAATGTAGGGTGGTTGGCTGGTCGTTCGTCATAACATTTGCGGGTCGTTTGACACTACTACGGTGGTCGTTTTGTGTACGAAGAGATTGGGGTGTGTTGGGCTGTTTTGTAGTATTTGATGGTGTATATAGGGCTGGAAAATGATGTATATATGTTGTTATTGTTCTGTCCTTGTATTGTTGGTGTTATCTTGAAGTTGGAGGAAGGGCATATTATAGGGGAGATGCTGCCCGTTTTAATACAAAATAGGTTTGTCGTTCGTTGTGCGATAGTTGTACCTTTCGTAACTTAACGATAGTATTATTATCATTCTTGTAGATTAAGGTGCGAAGAGGTGAGTTCAACTTGGTGATTGAAAATATTGTGAATAAGGTATGTTAAGGCTAAGCCTTCCTTCATTTTGGCATGATCTCGTAGCTACATGTGTTAGTAATGAGACAAAAGAGAAGTTCATATTCATGAATTTATTCACACTATTCTAGTCTCATAAGTTACAATATTATTCCTTATCGAGACTCTATATTCAATTTTAGTATTGTCTTCTTTCAGTCAAGAGAGCAGCAAGCCTATATATACAGTATTACAGTATTTTCATTACCATCGAGCTATAATCGATGGGTAGGCCCCTATTGGGCAACCACTGATCAGATGGAAAGTTATATACCGAGCCTACTGTGGCCGAGCGCCTATGAGCGAGCCCAGCATGGTCGAGATACATAGCCTAGTATGGCCGAGCGCCTATAAGCGAGCCTACTATGGCAGAGCAGTTATATATACCGAGCCTTATAAGGCCGTACAATTATTTTACTTACTATATTGAAGGAGTTGAGTCAGTATCAGCAGGTAAGTATATCTCCAGATCATCTTTGACTCCCAGTTAATTTCAGTTATCATATTATCAGTTCAGTTTCAGATTTCAGTTATTTTATTGCCTTACATACTCGGTACATTATTTCGTACTGACGTCCCTTTTTTGGGGGCGCTGCATTTCATGCGTGCAGGTTCAGACAGACAGACGGGTAGACCTCCTCAGTAGGTGTTTTTCGAGTTCCGCCTGATCGGTAAGCTCCACGTCTTTCGGAGTTGCCAGGACTAGAGTTTTGTGTACATCTTATGTATATCTGTATATATGTTATGGGTAGGTCGGGGCCCTGTTCCGATCACAGTACATCTATCAGTAGAGGCTTGTAGGCATATCCTGTTGGTTAGTGCAGTATGTTGGGTTTGTATAAATTGGTGGTTTGTCAGCTGTAGTAGCTATGACGGCCTTGTCGGCCTAGCTTTATATTGATATTTAGTTAGTGCTAGTTTCCATTCAGTTTTATATTTTGCTTCGCAAATTGTCTTGCAAGGTGGCCCCATGGCCAAAGTATGATATTATGTGTTCAGAGTCCCTTAGTCGCAATTTGGTACGCCAGGTTAGGTGAGGCACGGGGTGCTTGTCTCGCTCCTAGGTTCGGGGCGTGACAAACTTGGTATCAGAGCAGTTCTGTCCTAGGGAGTCTACAAGCCGTGTCTAGTAGGGTCTTGTTTATAGATGTGTTGTGCACCACATTATATAAGCAAGGAACTACAGGGCATTTAGGAGTTGGTTACACTTCTTTGAAATCAAAATCGTGCTATAGAACTGAGTTATAGGAAATTTGAATTAAACTTATGTGTTGGTGTTTGCATGCACAGATGACGGTGACTAGGAAGACTACGGCTAGCCAGAGGAGAGATACAGTAGTAGGTGAGGGGACCAACATGGTACCCCCAGTAGATGGGGCCCAGTCTGAAGCTCAAGGGGAGACCCCTACTCAGCCATTACCGGCTCCTCCACCAACTACGGAGATTCCTAGGGAAACTGCACATCCAGTTCCCCCTCCACTTCCATCAGATCAGGACTTAAGGAGTGCGGTGCATTTGTTGACACTGTTGGTAGCTACCCAGCAACATGCTAGGGCATCAGCTAGTGCAGGAACTTCTGAGGGGTCTGGGAGTTCAAGGGTCCGAGAGTTTATTGCTTTGAGTCCCCCAGAGTTCACGGGGACAGATCAGAGGGAGGACCCGCAGGATTTCATAGATCAGCTTCACAGGATCTTTCGTGTTATGCATGCCACGGAGAAAGAGGCAGTTGAGCTAGCAGCTTTTCGACTCCGAGATATAGCCATCCTTTGGTATGAGGGATGGGAGAGGTCCAGGGGACGTGATACACCTCCAGCTATTTGGGAGAATTTTTCAGATGCTTTCCTTGACCAGTACTTACCGCGGGAGATCCGACAGGCTCGAGTCGATCAGTTTCTAGCCCTCAAGCAGGGTAATATGAGTGTTCGAGAGTATAGTCTCCGTTTTGACTCATTGGCCAGATATGCACCATCCATAGTTTCTACTATGCGGGACAGGATTCACAGGTTTATAGCAGGGTTAGCCCCAGAGTTAACCGAGGCATGTGCCACCGCTGCATTGCAGGATAGTATGGATATCTCTCGGATTCAGGCATTCGCCCAGAATATAGAAAGGGGTAGGCATCGGCAGCAGGGTACAGAGAGGGCTGAGCAAGGGCAACGTAAGAGGATGAGATTTCCCAGGTCTCAGGAGCAATCTCAGGGTAGTTATAGGACCCAGTACTTCGGACGGCCACCTAGGCCTCCACCACCTCAGTTACAGGGTTACGGGTATGACCGCTATACTCAGTCAGGACCAGGTGAGAGCTCACGGGCGTCGGGTTTGCAGCGACAATGAGGTTCTGCGCAGACATGGTCATTTCCTCCGCGGTGTGACATCTGTGGTAGAGGACACTTGGGTCAATGCCGAGCAGGTTCTGATGCTTGTTATACATGTGGGCGTCCGGAGCATATGATGCGAGATTGCCCAAATAGAGATTCTGGGGGAATGGCACAACCAGCGAGTTCAGCAACAGGATCGTCTATGTCCGTGCATCCTTCAAGGCGTGAGTCTCAGTCTTCGGCTGGTAGAGGTCGAGGCAGAGGTAGAGGTTCCAGTTCAAGTGGTAATCAGAACCATATCTATGCTTTAGCGGGTCGACAGGACCAGGAGTCTTCACCAGACGTTGTGACAGGTATATTAACCATTTTCTCTCACGATGCTTATGCTTTGATAGACCCAGGATCTACTTTATCGTATATTACCCCATTTGTCGCGAGGAAGTTTGGTATAGTGCCTGAAATACTAAGTGATCCTTTTGCGGTATCTACACCGGTCGGAGAATCGATTATTGCTAGACGGGTTTACCGAGGTTGTACGGTGACAATTTGTAGTCGTCAGACCTCAGCTGACCTAGTTGAGCTAGAGATGATGGACTTTGATGCTATCATGGGCATGGACTAGTTGGCAGCTTGCTATGCCACAGTTGATTGCCGAGCAAAGGTAGCCAAATTTCATTTTCCGGGTGAGCCAGTCCTTGAATGGGTAGGTAATACACCAACACCCAGAGGTAGGTTTATTTCCTATCTGAAGGCGAGGAAAATGATCGCAAAAGGGTGCATTTATCATATTGTGCGAGTTAGAGATGCAGATGCTGAGATACCTACACTTCAGTCTATTCCCATAGTCAAAGAGTATGCAGATGTGTTTCCAGATGAGCTTCCAGGTATTCCTCCAGAGCGAGAGATTGATTTTAGCATCGATTTGCTTCCAGGAACTCAACCAATATCCGTCCCTCCGTATAGAATGGCACCTGCCGAATTGAAGGAGTTGAAGGAGCAGTTAAAAGATTTGCTGGAGAAAGGTTACATTAGGCCCAGTACCTCACCTTGGGGTGCACCGGTACTATTTGTGCGGAAGAAAGACGGCTCGCTGAGGATGTGTATCGATTATAGGCAGTTGAACAAGGTAACTATTAAGAATAAGTATCCACTTCCAAGGATCGATGACTTGTTTGATCAGTTGCAGGGAGCTAGATGCTTTTCCAAGATTGATTTGAGGTCGGGGTACCACCAGGTCAGAGTTCGGGAAAAAGATATTCCGAAGATAGCCTTCAGGACCCGATATGGCCACTTCGAGTTCCTTGTCATGTCCTTCGGGTTGACTAATGCACCCGCTGTATTTATGGACTTGATGAATAGCCTATTCCGGCCATTTTTAGATCTGTTCGTGATAGTATTTATTGATGATATTCTGGTTTATTCCCGTTCAGAGGATGAGCATGCGGACCACCTACGAGCGGTACTCCAAACCCTCCGTGATCGTAAGTTGTATGCTAAGTTTTCTAAATGTGAGTTCTGGTTGAAGTCTGTAGCATTCTTGGGGCATATTGTATCAGATAAAGGGATAAAGGTGGACACTCAGAAGATTGAGGCCGTGAAATCTTGGCCTAGACCTACCACTCCGACAGAGGTTCGTAGCTTTCTAGGCTTAGCAGGATACTATCGGAGGTTCGTAGAGGGTTTTTCTTCCCTTTCGGCACCATTGACGAAGTTGACACAGAAAGAAACTAAGTTTCAATGGACAGAGGCTTGTGAGCGGAGTTTCCAAGAGCTTAAGAACAAGTTGACCTCAGCTCCAGTTCTAACACTTCCAGAGGGTCTAGAGGGTTATGCCGTGTATTGTGATGCATCAGGTGTCGGGTTAGGATGTGTCCTGATGCAACATGGGAAGGTAATTGCATATGCTTCAAGGCAGTTGAGGAAGCACGAGAGGAATTATCCGACCCACGACCTCGAGTTAGCTGCGGTTGTCCATGCACTTAAGATATGGCGGCATTATTTATATGGTGTTCATGTTGATATATTTACTGATCATAAAAGCCTACAATATATTTTCAAGCAGAAAGAGTTGAATTTGCGACAGAGGCGATGGCTTGAGTTATTGAAAGATTACGATGTTAACATTCTCTACCATCCAGGGAAAGCTAATGTTGTAGCAGATGCCTTAAGTCGCCGATCTATGGGTAGCTTAGCACATGTAGAGCCCGAGAAAAGACAATTAGCTAGAGATATTCATCAATTGGCTTCGTTGGGGGTTCGGTTAGTAGATTCTGAGGATGGTGGAGTTGTAATCCAAAACACTGCAAAATCATCCCTCATAGCTGAAGTCAAGGAAAGGCAGTACGAGGACCCAGAGTTGGTCGAGTTGAGAGAGCGAGTTCCGCAGCAGAAGAAGCCATTGTTAGAGCTCAAGGGAGATGGGGTTCTCAGATACAAGGGTCGTTTGTGTGTTCCAGATGTAGCAGGGCTACGAGACAGGATTATGTCAGAGGCAAATTGCTGCTATTTATAAAGATTGGCCATGTGTGGCATGCATAGTATGTTTCTGGCTACGTGCAGGTTGGTTTTAACCTAGTGTACGAAGGATACTCTGGAAAAAGTTTCCAAAGTCTCCAAGAGTAAACATTCGAGGACGAATGTTCCCAAGGGGGAGTGATGTTACACCCTATATTTTCGTATGTAAAAATGCGTCGTAAGCAAACTAATGTAGGACAAAAAAAATGAGATAATATTTAAAAGTATATAAAGTAAGTTAATCATGTTACCTCTGAGGTTACAAATATTGAAGATCATGAACAACAAGTACAAAGAGGGTTGGACAGTTCAGAAGCTAAAGCAATTAAATAAAACAATGTTTCATCGAAAGTCGACAAGTTGGGAATGTTATAACATGTACCTTTGGGGTGAGACTAGGGTGATTAACATGATAAAGAGATTATGTTATGATTTATATTAGTCATATTACATCCGTGTGTTATGTTTTTAAGTCAAGCGAGTTGTGGAACAAAAGTCGATGAAAGTCATCACAAGTTACATTCATAAGTTTTACTGAAACTTTGGGTCAAATGTAACTGCAATTTTCTCCCAATATACTTAGAGTTATGGTGTGTTCCACACATCAAATTAAAGATCTATGAGTCTATTTTCCAACGCATTAAACCATTTGTCAATACGACATCGGAGTAGAGAGATATGTGCATTTTTGCGATACTGCACAAGCTGCTAGGTGACAAGTAGGTGTGTCACCTACTTGCTTAAATGAAAGCCCAAAAATGGGCCATTTCGGGTCGTCCAAAGAGGCCTTTTAAGGGCCTATTTTCTTCATATATTAGACTTAAAATAGAGCATAATAACCAGACATAAGCTCTGCAAAGAATCCTCCCAAAAATTTCCCACAAACCCTAATTGATTTTCTCTCCCTTTCAAGTTCCAATTGGAGGTAAAACTTAGAGTTTGAAGAACCAAGATAGGAGCTGAGTTATCCAACAAATAAGGTGAGTTTACTGCTCTATTTCATCCATTTTTTCTTCTGTAAATTCATGGTAAGTCGTTCTATACTTGTAAGAACTCACGGGATGGTGATCGGAAGCCGTGAGTTCGAGTTATTCACTTGTAGCGGACTGTTTTGTGGACTGTTTTGTGTTGCTGTTGGGCTGCGTGTTTTATTACTATTTTGTGGAGTTTTGGAGGAGGAAGGGGGTTTATAAACACCATATAAATGTAGGGTGGTTGGCTGGTCGTTCGTCATAACATTTTCGGGTCGTTTGACACTACTACGGTGGTCGTTTTGTGTACGAAGAGATTGGGGTGTGTTGGGCTGTTTTGTAGTATTTGATGGTGTATATAGGGCTGGAAAATGATGTATATATGTTGTTATTGTTCTGTCCTTGTATTGTTGGTGTTATCTTGAAGTTGGAGGAAGGGCATATTATAGGGGAGATGCTGCCCGTTTTAATACAAAATAGGTTTGTCGTTCGTTGTGCGATAGTTGTACCTTTCGTAACTTAACGATAGTATTATTATCATTCTTGTAGATTAAGGTGCGAAGAGGTGAGTTCAACTTGGTGATTGAAAAGATTGTAATAAGGTATGTTAAGGCTAAGCCTTCCTTCATTTTGGCATGATCTCGTAGCTACATGTGTTAGTAATGAGACAAAAAGAGAAGTTCATATTCATGAATTTATTCACACTATTCTAGTCTCATAAGTTACAATATTATTCCTTATCGAGACTCTATATTCAATTTTAGTATTGTCTTCTTTCAGTCAAGAGAGCAGCAAGCCTATATATACAATATTACAGTATTTTCATTACCATCGAGCTATAATCGATGGGCAGGCCCCTATTGGGCAACCACTGATCAGATGGAAAGTTATATACCGAGCCTACTGTGGCCGAGCGCCTATGAGCGAGCCCAGCATGGTCGAGATACATAGCCTAGTATGGCCGAGCGCCTATAAGCGAGCCTACTATGGCAGAGCAGTTATATATACCGAGCCTTATAAGGCCGTACAATTATTTTACTTACTATATTGAAGGAGTTGAGTCAGTATCAGCAGGTAAGTATATCTCCAGATCATCTTTGACTCCCAGTTAATTTCAGTTATCATATTATCAGTTCAGTTTCAGATTTCAGTTATTTTATTGCCTTACATACTCGGTACATTATTTCGTACTGACGTCCCTTTTTTGGGGGCGCTGCATTTCATGCGTGCAGGTTCAGACAGACAGACGGGTAGACCTCCTCAGTGGGTGTTTTCCGAGTTCCGCCTGATCGGTAAGCTCCACGTCTTTCGGAGTTGCCAGGACTAGAGTTTTGTGTACATCTTATGTATATCTGTATATATGTTATGGGTAGGTCGGGGCCCTGTTCCGATCACAGTACATCTATCAGTAGAGGCTTGTAGGCATATCCTGTTGGTTAGTGCAGTATGTTGGGTTTGTATAAATTGGTGGTTTGTCAGCTGTAGTAGCTATGACGGCCTTGTCGGCCTAGCTTTATATTGATATTTAGTTAGTGCTAGTTTCCATTCAGTTTTATATTTTGCTTCGCAAATTGTCTTGCAAGGTGGCCCCATGGCCAAAGTATGACATTATGTGTTCAGAGTCCCTTAGTCGCAATTTGGTATGCCAGGTTAGGTGAGGCACGGAGTGCTTGTCTCGCTCCTAGGTTCGGGGCGTGACAGTTTTGAAGTATTTTTTGTTGGGTTATGGGTGATGAATTGCTGGATTTATTTGAAAGAAAGACGAAGAAAGAATGACAGAAGTAGAAATACCCTTAGCGTAGAAGAAGAAAAATAATTTCTCTCAATTCCATCCTCTCTCCTTTGTTTTTCTCTTTCTCCCTCTCCCTCTCTCCTCACATTTCTCTTATATTTATAGAAAAAAATTTGGAATTTTTTCAGATTGTTTTTTATTATTTTATAATTTTTTAATTAAAAAGAATTCTCACTTCCCATTTTTCTTCTTTTTTGAAAAAAAATAATTCCCCACTTTCCTTTACTTTTATTTTTTAATTTCCAAATTTTTACTTTTATTATACTTAAATTCCCACTTATTTTACTTTACTTTTTTTTATTTTCCACTTATTTTACTTTTCTTTCTTTTAAATTTTCAGCTACCTTTACTTTATTTTTTAATTTCATATTTCTTTTACTTTTCATTTTTTTTAAACTTCCACATTCTTTTAATTTTATTTTTTAAATTTTCCACTTTCTTTTACTTTTTTTAAAAAAAAATTCCACCGACTTTTACTTTTAATTTTTTATTCCATAATTTCAATTTTTCTATTATTTTATTCCCATCCGAAAATTTAAAAAAATATTAAATTTTTTCGGTTTATATTTTAATTTATTTTATTTTAAAATAAATTATTTTTAATTCTTACCCTATATTAAAAAAAATTAGCAAAGCTAAAAAATATATATATTAAATTTCTAAAAATATTTACATAGTAAAATGTGGTATAAATTCAAGTATAGTCAAAAATTAGGTGCTCACAGCTGCCCCTCTTTGCTTGGAAACATGAAGAGTTTTCAGGCAAAGACTATGTGAGCCATGTGACTAATTTTTAACCAAACCATTATTCAAAATGAAAAGAAATAAAAGATAGGGTGTAACCGAGTCCTGGTTTTGGACAGCCTACATATCCCGGGTTATAGGGGAATCATGTCACGTGTAGTTCAAGGAGAATGGTAGAATGATGAGTTGAGGAATCGAGTGAGGTTCTGTCGAAGCTCCGATCTACGGTCCTGCTATTATATCAAAATAAAAAAGAAAATAAACAAGCTTATCAGCTATAAGTTACAAGATTCCTATCAATGAGTCTTTTGAAACTTGATCTTGAGTCTTGAATGGTACTTCATGCAGACTCTGATCTAAACCTTGATGCTCGCTAGATGTAGGTGCTAGTTCATTGTTCTATAGCTTCTTCTAATCAAAACGGGACTCCAATGCTCGTGGCTTCAGTCATGTCTTGAGCATTTCACATCTTTTCAACTACTTTTGCAGTTTGGATTCACCTATTTTTTCTTTTTCTTTTATTCTGAAGTGAGACTTCTTCTTTTGGTCATCTCGAATCCTGTGCCTCGAGGTAAAACCTACTCAGACAATAAAATAAACAAACGAACGAAATTTTCCTGCCCCAGTTTGCACTAGAAAAATTTCGTGAGTTATTGTAACAAAATTTTAAACTACTTCTTTATTTAAAGTAATAAAAGGTCGGGAATGGTGTACCCCGAAAAAAGAAAAAGACTGGGGAATGGAAACCATATGTCTAAAATAAAAGAAACTAGAGAGTGGAGACCTTATGTTAGAAAAGCAACTAGGGATTGGTGTACCCTGATATTGGTAAGGAAATGTAACCAGGGGTTGGTACCCTGTATTACGGAAAAAGAATGTAATCAGGGGTTGGTACCTTGTATTACTGAAAAGAATGTAGTCATGGGATGGCATCCTGTATTGCTGAAAGGAAATGTAACTAGGGGATGGCACCATGTATTACGGAAAAGAAATGTAACTAGGGATTGGTGCCCTCTATTAATGAAATGAAAATGAATCCCGTAGGCGAAAAGGTTCTACCATGGTTAAACTACGAAAAGCGAGCCTGGGCGAAGAGTACTTCTACCCGGAATATGAGTTTGATCCCCTTAGGCGAAAAGTTTCTACATGGGTTAAGCTACGGAAAACAACCTGAGCGAAGAGTACTTCTACCCGGAACTATGAGTTGGATCCCCCTAGGCGAAAAAGTTCTACCTGGGTTAAGCTACAAAAAAAAAAGCCTAGGCGAAGAGTACTTCTACCCGGAACTATGAGTTGGATCCCCCTAGGCGAAAAGGTTCTACCTGGGTTAAGCTACGAAAAATAGCTTGGGCGAAGAGTACTTCTACCCGGAAACTATGAGCTGGATCCCCCTAGGCGAAAAGGTTCTACCTGGGTTAAGCTACGTAAAATAACCTGAGCGAAGAGTACTTCTACCCGGAACTATGAGCTGGATCCCTCTAGGCGAAAAGGTTCTACCTGGGTTAAGCTACGAAAAACAATCCTGGGTGAACAGTACTTCTACCCGGAAATATGAGCTGGATCCCCCTAGGCGAAAAGGTTCTACCTGGGTTAAGCTACGAAAAACAAGCCTGGGCGAAGAGTACTTCTAGCCGGAACTATGGGCTGGATCCCCCAAGGCGAAAAAAGGTTCTACCTGGGTTAAGCTACGTAAAACAAGCCTGGGCGAAGAGTACTTCTTTCCGGAACTATGAGCTAGATCCCCCTAGGCGAAAAGGTTCTACCTAGGTTAAGCTATGTAAAACAACCTGAGCGAAGAGTACTTCTACCCGGAACTATAAGCTGGATCCCCCTAGGTGAAAAGGTTCTACCTAGGTTAAGCTACGAAAATGAGAGGTATGAGCAGTAGTGATGCATGCTAAAAATAAAGGAAAGTGAAGATTTTGAGGAAACTTACCTTTGGTGACATTCGTCCTTTAGGAATTGCCATTCTGCACTCTTTTATTCCTGCTCCAAACAAAGAAAAATTGTGAATTTTAAAAGTGGTGGTCAGTTTGTGGCCTTGATGCCCTTACCGAGGTTGGGTGCCTTTTCAAAGTATCTGTTTGCTTCAAACGAGAGCCCTGTAATTGGTCTTACCATCCTTTTTTTGCCTTTATTTTTACACGAAGTTATACCGAAAGGGATTCAAAGAAAAATAACAATGGAATGGAGAATGAGTCTAAACAAGAGGTGTCCTTTTCGGGGAACAGAAATTAAAGAAGGACTTATCTAGGAGTACATGCGGACTTCAATGAACATGACATGTTTTTTGGACTGGATGCCTGATCTGTGTAAATTGTCCGACTCTCAGCAATTCATCACAACTTTTCCCTCGAAACCGAGAAACCTTGCCAGGACTGTGTCGATGCCAATGGATGTGAAGATCCTCTTTTCGATCAGTAGTGCTTTTTGCGGGTTTTCACCAGCTGACCTCCCTCATTTCTCTTCTCACCATCGCCTTATAGTGTCTTTTGCAGGTTTTCACTAACAAGACTCTCATTTTTATTTTCTCTTCTCGTCATCGCCCTACGGTGTCCGTGAGGGTTTTTACCAATAAGACTCTCTTATTTTATTTCTCTCATTTGGTTATATCAGATCCAAGTAACTGTATCCTCCAATTCTTGAACATTCTCGCTGATTGATCGGAAGGACTTGAAAAGGATTTGGGTAAAAAGGATTTGAATTGAATTACAACTTTGGAACCTTTCAGGCGAATCCATCGTCGAACCAATTGTAACATCTGTCCCAGTTTTAATTTATTATTTTTTTTTAGGAATGTAGATTTTTATGTTGGTATGACTGAACCCCAGAGAGAGGCTGCCTACGTATCATTTCGGAATCAAGTCGAACGTAGTTCAAGAACTTTTGTTTCTTTTTTTTCTTTTGTTTTTTCTTCTGTTTTGTTTTGTTTTCTTTTCACTTTCCCCTTTTTTTTCTTTTTCTTTTTTTTAATTTTTCATTTCTTTTCCTTTTTTATTTTTTTAATAACACTTTCAGGTTCGAAAGAGAGTAATCAAAGAAGAGTAACCGACTCAAAGGGTTTACAAAAGGGTTAATGGTGTTTGGGTAGCGAGTAGTGGCGGAGCCAGAATTTTCGTTAAGGGGTGTCAAAATATATAAAAGTAAACATACCAATAAATTAAGGGGAGTCAATACATAGTATATACACATATAATTTATTTTTTTACCTAGCTACACAGTGTACTTTTTCCCGCGAAGGGGTGTCATTTGACAGCCCTACCCATAAGGTGGCTCCGCCACTGGTAGCGAGAATGAAAGACTTCGTCATCCCAACCGAAGAACATTAATATTTTATGGAGGATCAAACATAGTACCTTTTGACTGCCCATGCATTGACAGTTGTTTCAAGGACATTTCTTTCGATGTTACCCAGGTACAACGCTCCATTTTGCAGTACTCTCGTTACAATGTATGGACTAATTTGGAGCCAATTTTCCTTTAGCTTCTTTATGAGATGGGATGATACGTCTCAGAATGAGTTGTCCTATTTCAAATTTCTTGGTCAGTACCTTCTTGCTATAGACACAAGCCATTCTTTATTGGTACAACCGCCCGTGGAAAACCGCGACCAATCATTTTTCATCAATCAGTATCAATTGTTCCAATCGGTTCTTGACCCAATCTTTATCCTCAATCTCGGCTTCAACAATGATCCGAAGAGAGGGATTCTCAACTTCGTTCCAATTTTCTATTTATTTTCTTACAAACCTTGTCTTCAAAACATTCTATTTCTCGATTCATTATTTCGGGGTCTGACAGTGTTTTAAGATCTGGCATGAAGTCCGCAAGCATGTCATGTTATTAAAATCTACATTAACATAACTGAAAAGAGAATAAGAAAAAGTGACAAAATTAAGAAAAGAGACATTCTTGGACAAAGAAATATTAATTTCATTTGATTTTTTTTTGATTTTTTTTTTTTTGAATTTTAAAGATAGAAGGGTTTATATCGGAAAGTAAGACAATAAAGTAAAACATCCGGATCACACTCTGAGATAATCTGAACGCATAAAGGATAACAAGACTGGCTACCGAAACTCCCGTCTGATGGGGAACTTTCAGGCTTGGCGACCGTTTTTCGGCTTTTCTTCTATCTCGGCAATGGCTACAATGACCTTCAGTGCCGGATCAAATTCATCATCTCTCTAATTTCTGTTTATCAAACCCTCTGAACCACTCAGAACGGCATATGATGTGGCCTTAAAGGCAACATGACTCAAGATTCGGGCCGTTTTTAAACCATTTTCGACCATCTCTCCAATTTTGATAGCCTCGGTGAACGGTCTACCCATAGTAGACATCATGTTCTGGAAGTAGTTTGCCTCTTGGGCCTGTAGGAAAACCTAACCATTTCTGCTTCGTCCATTGGAGGATTTACCCTAGCGGCTTGCTCGCGATATTTGACAGCATATTCACAGAAACTTTCCATGATTTTCGTTTTCAAATTGGACAAAGCGATCTCTTTTTGGATTTTTTTTTTCTTTGTTATTTTTGTCACTCCTTTATTTCTTTTTCTTTCTTCTCTTTTTTTTCACTCGATTTATTTAATGGCTATGATCGAATCCGATGAGGATTGCCTACGTATCATGACGTCGCATAAATCAGATCTTGCGTAGTTCGGGGATACAAGAAACAAAGTAAATAAGCTAACTCTTTTTCTAATTTATTCATCAATCTTTTTTTTTTTTTTGAAAATCGTACCACAAAAGCTCCTTACAAGAAAATTATTTTGGATTTAGAATTTTCTCTCTTTTTTATTCGAAATTTTCAAAATAAAGACTTCTAAACAAGAAAGAAAATATTTTTGAATTTTTATTTTTTTTTATTTTTTTTATTTTATTTGATAATTTTCGAAAGAAAGAAAATATTTTTTTTTTTGAATTTTTTTTTTTTAAACTTATAAAAAAACTTATAGTCACCTGTATCGCTCCGCCCATACATTTAACACAATAGTTACCTGTATTACTTCGCCTAGACAATAACACATATCTACCCGTATCACTCCGCCCGGACAGTATATCAATAGCCACCTGTATCACTCCGACATAACAATATATCAATAGCCAACAGTATCACTCTGCCCTAACAATGTATCATTAGCCACTCGTATCACTCCGCACAATCAATAACGGTGAGATGCCACTATTATACTTCGCATAGCAACAATCAAACCACACAAAAAATTCACATGTGCTAACATCACAACAATACGACATATCAACTCATACCACAAGTACCCAAGGCCACACCTTTCCAAATCAACAATAGTAATATCACCATAACACATAGCATACGGCTCAATCACGATGTGTACAAGAATCTCAATAACAACAAAATAAAACGGGAAAAATAATTCAACAATGAAAGATACTCCATTTAACAACAACTTGAACTAGAAAAGGTTAATGGATCTCAATAACTTCAACTTCAATTAAATTCTTAAGAATAAACTCAATATTGAAGGTATTTCCATGAAATGACAACTTCAAATTCTAGTGTATGACATAAGCTAATAATGAAAGATATGGCATGAAATAGCAACTACGTCTAAATACATGAGGATAACTCGACAAATAAGGGATATCATGTGATAGCAACTTCAAATAAGAATCATTCAACAATAAAAGAGGTAACAACTTCAAATAAGCAAATAAGAGTAAACATGACAAATAAAAGATAGAACATGTGCTAACAACTTCAATAAAGCATGTAAGAGTAAACATAACATGGAGGATATAACATGATATGACAATTTCAATTAATGAATGAAAGAATCTTAGGAGTTTAACCGGTCAAACACCACATATAAGCTCGAGTACGCACTAGTCACCTCACGCATACGTCTTTCACATAACTCAAATAATACAATCAACCCAGTTCCTAGGGGTAGTTTTTCTCACACAAAGTTAGGCATACTTACCTCAAAGAAGTTAAATCAATACTCTAAAAAGTCCTTCCCGTGTGAAACAACCTCCGGACGGCTCGAATATAGCTAAAATAACTTAATATCATAAATAAAAGCCATAGGAAATAATCTCGGTATAAAAGCTTCGTTCTGTAATGAAAACCAAAAAGTCAAACCCGGACTAGCACCTCGGAACCCGACAAAACCAACAAAATTCGAACACGCATTCCGATACGAGTCCAACTATATCAAAATCATCCTATTTCGACCTCAAATCAGCCTTCAAATCATCATTTTATGTTTTAGAAAGTTTTTACTAAAATTCCTAATTTTTCCAATTCAAATCACTAATTAAATGATAAAAACAAGGATGAAATCATGAAATATAACTATATTTAAGTCAAGAATACTTACCCCAATCCAAAACGTGAAAATCCCCTCCAAAATCACCCAAATCAGAGTTCTCTAACTCAAAAAGTGATAAAATAACAAAAGCCCTCGAAATAGAGTAAATATAAGTCTGCCCAGGTATTACTTATCGCGATCGTGGAATTACCTTCGCGATCGTGAAGACAAAACTCACCCAGCTACACAAAACATTCTTCGCGAATGCGATACTCTAGTCGTGAATGCGACTCACAATCTCCAGCAACCTACGTGAATGTGGTGTCTCTCACGCGAATGCGGATAACAAATCTCGTGATGCCCCTTCCAGCTATCCTTATACGGGATCACGGAACATAGCACGCGAACGTGAAAGAAAAAGTCTTCCAAGCTTCGCGTACGTGGTCGCCTCATCGAGATCGCGAAGAACAAAATGACTGCTGCCAAATTCTCTCTATGCAAATGCGACTTCTTAGCAGCGATCGCGATGAAGAACACCAGATCCCATAGCCCATCCGAAACACACCCGAGGCCCCAGGGACACCGTCCAATCATACCAACCACTCCCATAGCATAATGTGGACATGCTCGGGGGCTCATATCACTTCAAACAATATCAAAACTATGGATCGCACTTCAATTCAAGCCTAATGAACTTTCAACTTCCAACACTCACGCCTAATCATATCAATTCAACTCAGAATGACCTCAAATTTTGTATGCAAGTCCCAAATGACACAACGGACCTATACCATCTCACGGAATCACAATCCAAACGCGATATCGACAAAGTCAATTCCCGCTCAAACCTCTCAACCTTCCAAATCTTCAACATTTTAATTTTTACCAAAAAACATCATATCAACCTACGGATCTCCAAATCTAAATCCGGACACATGCCTAAGTCCAAAATCACCATATGAAGCTAATGAAATCATAAAAATACCATTTCGGAGTCGTCTTCACAAAGTCAAACTCCGGTCAACTCTTACCACTTAAGCTTCTAAAACAATGATCAATCTTCCAAATCAATCCCAAATCGCCCGAAAACCAAAACCGACCGTACACGCAAGTCAAAATATATAATACGAAGCTACTCAAGACCATAAACCATCAAACAGAACTTTATAGCTCAAAACGACTGGCCGGGTCGTCACATTCTCCCCCTCATAAACAAACATTCATCCTCGAACGTGCCAAGAACCGTTCTGAAGTCATCAAACCACAGAATGAACTCACCATACATATACTCACGGGTGATCCCAAGTAACCCCAATCCACATAGGCCCGACAACAATATCTCAACTAAAGATTATTCCTTTCGCCCATACCGATAAGGGTTAGAACCAAATTTCAGCATCTGATCATCCCCCAAAGACCTGATCCTCTCAGATATACCCTGTATCAACCTCAACCAGCTGCAACAAACCATAAGTATGCTCACACGGTATAACTAGATGACGGAGCACATCCCGCATATGAGCATAGCAATAATTCTAACCACAATAGCTGCCCGGTAATCAACCTCGTATCAACTAGAACCATGTTCTAAACCTTCCCAACACTTCCAATGATGTAAGAAACATGTAAATCTCATAACCACTCACCCAATCAACAAGTTACACCCAACGCCACCTGGGCACATACCTTGCAATCTAAACCCCAACAAGCACAATTCGAATATAACTGAATATGAAAAAAGAAACGCATGGGAGAACTATGGAACAAGTAAATCAAGTACAACTCCCCATAGGTATCATACTACGAATCCATTCCATAACGGAGAAACAAAACATATGAACTAATCACAAGGATCTCATCCTAATATGTCACGACCCCAATTTCTCTCCGTAAGATGTCGTGATGGCACCTAGTCTCTACGACTAGGTAAGCCTAACATTCAATAATAGCTTGACAAAAATAATTAACAGAAATACTAAAACAAGTCTAATAAACTCATAAAATCTCTCGAAATAGAATCTCAACAAATACTTTCCCAAAACCGGTGAAACAAAGTCATAAGCTCTACATAGTAAGCTAAAATGCCAACTACATCACTGTATGAATGAAAATACAACAGGAAGTAAAGATAAAGGAAGGTGAATCTGAGGCATGCGGCCGCTGAGCAAGCATACATTAAAGTCTCCGTAAAGGAGCTAACAGTCGCTCACTAACGCCCGGCACGAGCAGATGTACATGAATCTGCACAAAAAGATAAGAAATATGTAATATGAAACAAGTCGACAATACATGCTAATGAAAGGGTTGTAAGCATAGAAATAACATAAATGAAACAACTGAGAAGAACCACAATGGTCATATACGGACAACAACTAATAGAACAAGAAATATCAAAACAACAAGAAGGGTTCTCACCCAATAACTCTTTGCAACAAGATTAAACAACAAGAATCACAACGAGGTATCACCTCGCATACAATAAGAATCACAACCGATGTACTGCCTCGTATATAACAAGAATCACAATCGAGGTACCGTCTCATATTCACATTTCTCAATTTCAATCACAATCTTTCCTTATACCGCCGTGTGAGCCTTACATTTAAATAGTTTTGAAAATAATTTTTCCGAAATAGCTACACGCACTTTAGCCCACCTTATGACGCCGTGTGGCTTCACGTAATTCCCTTACAAGCAAAACGCACATAAGTCTCACCTTATACCGCGGCATGCACATTAACCCCTAGCCTTATACCGCCCCATGAGCGTCAATATCACATCACAATAACAACTCGCACCACAAATGCCCATATATCACCACTTGCCAACAATCAACAATATCAAAGTTTCCTCAACAATAGCCCATATCTCCACCACAACGTGTACAAAAATATCAATAATAACAATGAATGTAAAATTCTTAACAAGAAAGATATCTCATCAATTAACAACTTCGCCTAAATGTGATACAACTTTCACAACTTCAACACCAATAACTCAACCATGAGAAAGATAATGTGTAACCACGAACTAAATACAAATAACTCACAATGGGAGAGATAACATGACTTCAAATAAGAATAATAACAATGAAAGAGATAACTTGTAAAAATGACTTCAAATAAACATAATCAACAATAAAAGAGATAACATGTACAATGACTTCAAGTAATGATAATCAACAATGAAAGAGATAACATGTAATAATAAAAGGGGCAACAAGTTCAAATAAAGCATGGGAGCAATTCAAGTAGGATGTAGAACAAGTGTTAAACAAGTCATTTAGGGCATGTAAGGATAGACTAACACAGATAAGAATAGATTGACTATGAGAATTTAGAATATGATATGACGTTTCAATTAAATCATGGAAAGAGTCTAAGTAGCCTAAACCGGTCAAATACCACGTACAACCCATGTACCCACACATCACCTTACGTACACGGCTTTCACATAACACAATAGACACAATCAATCCCAAATACTAAAGAGTAGTTTTCCCACACAAAGTTAGGCAAGATACTTACCTCAACTAGGCAAATTCAACCCTCAAAAATAGCTTTCCCCCTAAAATTTGCCTCCACATGGATCAAATCTAATCAAAATCGACTTGATATCATCAAATAATGCAAGGAAAATCAATTACAATAGATAAATCTATGATCTTTACACTTTTTTTAAAAAAGTCAACCCAAGGTTGCCTGGTCAAAACCTGGGTCTAATGGTAGATTCCAACTACCCATGACTCTGCGAGTTCATATATATGTTTAGATTCGAAATTCGAGTCCAAATCGACTCTCAAAACTCAAATTCTTATTTTTAAAGAACTTGACAAAGTTTCACATGATTTTGATGTTAAAATCTAAGATATATTGATGGAATATGATTTGAAGTAGATTAGAATCACTTACCTAAAGGGTCTGAATCAACTCGGTCTCCCAGGTCGCCTTCTCGGCCGGATGACCCTTCCAGTGAATCTTCACTGAAGCAATGTTCTTTGATCTCAATTTCCGGACCTGTCTGTCCAAGATAGCCAGCGACTCCTCAATATAAGTCAAATCCTTGTCCAATTGGACTATGCTGAAGTCTAAAACATGAGACAGATCATCGTAATACTTTCGGAGCATAGATACATGGAACACGGATAAACCACAGACGAATTAGGTGGCAGTGCAAGCTTGTAGGCCACCTAACCAATCCTCTCAAGGATCTCAAAAGGTTTGATATACCTTGGGCACAAGTTGCCCTTCCTCCCGAACCTCATCACATCCTTCATGGGTGAAACCCTAAGCAAGACTCGCTCTCCAACCAAGAATGCAACATCACAAGCCTTCCGATCCGCATAACTCTTATGTCTAGATTGGGTTGCACGAAGCTGATCCTGGAACAACTTGACCTTCTCCGAGGCATCTCGAACCAAATATGTGCCTAATAACTTAGCCTCTCTCGGCTCAAACCAACCAACTAGGGAACGACACTGTCTCCCATATAGGGCCTCATAAGAAGCCATCTGAATACTCTATTGGTAGCTGTTATTGTAGGCAAAGTCCGCAAGCGGCAAGAACTGATCCCAAGAATCTCTGATATCCATAACGCAGGCATGAAGCATACCCTCCAATATCTGAATGGTGCGCTCGGATTGTCCATCCATCTAGGGGGAATGTCGTACTCAACTCAACCTGTATGCCTAGCTCACGCTGTACAACTCTCCAGGAACGCGATGTGAACTGCGTACCCGGCTAGAGATGATGGATAACGTCATGCCATTGAGTCGGACAATCTCACGGATATAGATCTGAGCCAGCTGCTCTGAAGAATAGGTAGTAACTACCGTAATGAAATGAGCCGACTTGGTCAACCTGTCCACAATCACCCATACCGTGTCAAATTTCTTCTCGAGTCCCTAAAACAAACTGCCTGGACTCTAATGCTTATACTTCACTTGCTAATAATTTAGGCACCAAGCTACATAATCTACTATGTCTTTCTTCAATCTCCTCAACCAATAGTGCTGCCTCAAATCCTGATACATCTTAGCAGCACCCGGATGAATGGAGTACCGCAAACTGTGGGCCTCCTCAAGAATCAACTCATGCAGCCCATCCACATTGGGCACAGATAATCGGCCCTGCATCCGCAACACACCGTCATCTCCAATAGAAACCTCCTTGGCATCACCACACTGAACCGTGTCCTTAAAGACAAGCAAATGGGGGTCGTCCTACTGACGCTCTCTAATGCGATCATATAGAGAAGACCGAGAAACACGCAAGCAAGAACTTGACTGGGCTCCGAAACATCCAATCTAACAAACTGGTTGGCCAAGGCCTGAATATCTAGGGCTAGTGGTCGTAGATATGATAAACTGCCCAAGCTCTCCACCTTTTGACTCAAGGCATCAACCATATTGGCCTTCTCGAGATAATATAGAATAGTGATATCATAGTCCTTAATCAACTCTAACCATCTCCGCTGCCGCAAGTTAAGATATTTCTATTTGAACAGATGTTGTAGCCTCCGGTGGTCGGTAAAGACCTCACAATAGAAACCATACAAATAGCGCCACCAAATCTTCAATGCATGAACAATAGCTGCCAACTCCAAGTCGTGGACCAGATAATTCTTCTAATGGGTCTTCATCTGTCTAGACATGTAGGCAATCACCATACTGTCTTACATCAACACCGCGCCAAGGCCAACACGTGACGCATCACAATACACAGTATAAAAACCCAAACCCGTAGGCAACACCAACACTGGGGTTGTAGTGAAAGCAGTCTTGAGTTTTTGAAAGCTCGCCTCACAATCCTCGGACTATCTGAAAGAGTACCCTTTGGGGTCAATCTGGTCATAGATGCCGCAATAGATGAGAAACCCTCTACGAAACGACGATAATACTCGGCCAAACCAAGGAAACTTTGAATCTCAGTAGCTAAAGACGGTCTGGTCTAAATCTGAAGTACTTCGATCTTCTTTGGATTTACCTTGATCCCCTCACTCAATACCACATGACCCAAAAATGCCATCGAATCAAGCTAGAATTCACACTTTGAGAATTTTGCATACAACTTCTTCTCTCTCAAGGTCTCAAGCATGATCCTCGGGTGCTGCTCATGATCTTCCTGACTGGGGGAGTACACCAAGATGTCGTTAATAAACACAATAACGAATGAATCAAGATATGGCTGGAATACACTGTTCATCAGGTGCATAAATATTGTTGGGGCGTTGGTCAGCCCAAATGACATCACAAGGAACTCATAGTGGTCATACCAAGTCTTAAAGGTAGTCTTCGGGATATCTGGATCTCAAATCTTTAACTGATGATAACGTGACCGCAAATCAATCTACGAGAACACTCTCACACCTTCTAGCTGATCAAATAAGTCTCCAATGCGTGGCAATATATACTTGTTTTTCACTGTAACCTTGTTCAACTGCCGATAATCAGTACACATGCGCATGGAACCATCATTTTTATTCGAAAGAAAGACCGAAGCACCCCACGGAGACACACTAGGCCGAATGAAACCCTTATCAAGCAACTCTTGCAACTGCTCCTTTAACTCCTCCAACTCTACTGGGGCCATACGATATGGTGGAATAGAAATGGGCTGAGTGCCCGACAACAAGTCAATATCAAAATCGATATCCCTATCGGGCAGCATGCTCGAAAGATCTGCTGGAAATACATCTGGGAAGTCTCTCACTACTGAAACTGACTCAACGGTAGGAGTATCAGCACTGACATCTCTCACAAAGGCTAGATAAGCATCATACCTCTTCTCAACCATCCGCGGAGATTTTAGAAATGACACAACCCTGCTAGTAACATAACTCAATGCACCTCTCCACTATAACCGTGGCAAACTTGGCATAGCCAATGTCACAGTCTTGGCGTAATTACAACAAATTTGGCCTAAGGCCAAGTTAATTTTAGACTACTGATCTCGGCCAAACTCACACCACAATTAAGTAGTGAGGCGGTTAATGCAATAATAAACCCAACGAAGGTCGGGATCGAATCCACAGGGAGTTAGAATATGGGATTAGGTGTATATCTAAGTTAATTGAAAGTTTTGGCTCAAATTACACTTCCACAAACTTGATTGGTGTTCTAGTTCTACTTTACTCTATTGTTTGCAAGTATAAAACTAAGGACAATATTTTTGGTTTTGAGTTTTCCAAATGATTAAAAGGGACTAGGGTCGTGACTTTTACCTAGGTGGTTATCTAATGGGTTATAAACTCCAGGGAAAATTTGATTAGTTGGGGTCGTGATGTAGTAATCACATACGGGTACTCACTCTATACCTCTCGGTAGTTTGAGCGATTTTGCCCAATCTGGCTTTCACAAGTCCAATTGGGTATTTGCACAATACAAGTGATATTAGCTTAAGCTGGGTATTACTATCTCTAGGTTTAACCCTTTAATTGGGGTTATAAATTTCTTGAGTTCACCCCAATTTCTTGATAGCCAAGTTTTCCTAGACTTAGTCTCTCTTTCTCAAGTAGAGGCTAAGTCAAATAGGCATGAATCAATATTTGCAACCATTGATTCTAGGGTTTAATCATGAACAAGGCAAAATATCACTAACCCAATCAAAAATAAGCCCTAAATTAAACACCCATCAAATACCCACACTAGAGTTGGGTCACAACTCTAGCTAAAGATTTAGCTACTCGTGAAAAGTACAGAAATCAAAGAAGAAATTAAGATAGAATGCATATTAATTTATTAGGAAAGAAAATCTAATGTATAGATGTTAATCTAGTACAAAAATCCTCAAAATAGCAAAGAAAACGGCTCAGGTGCTCTTCTCTAACATCACTTAACCTAAAAATAACAAAAAGTTCTATTTATACTAAACTGAAAATATCTAACAAAATTGCCCTTGTGGAGGTTGTGCGGCCGCATAATTTTGGTGTGGTCCGCACAATTATTGTGCGGTCCGCATTCTTGGAATTTTGGTCTTGGAACTTCGGGGCTTCTTCGGTCCGCATAAAAACGAGTGTGGCCGCGCTTCTGATTGTGCGACCGCATAAAAATGATGCGGTCCGCACTTCTTGATTTTGAACTTGAATCCAACTCTTTGATTCTTCACTCCTGCGGACCTCATAATAGTGAGTGCGGCTGCACAATTTTGGTGCGGTCCACACTCCTTCAGCTTGCCCAAATACCATTCTCTGAATCTCCTCTCTGCAGTCGCACTAGAATTGTGCAGTCCGCACTGCTAGCCTTTTTGCCCTGTTTTGGTTCTTGTTCACTTTTGACTCCTTAATGAGTTAATTTTGACTTCTTTGGCTCATATCACAATATTCCTGCAAGTAAGCACATTTTGTTAGTTTTCGGAAATGCCTTTAAGCATTTTTGAGCTAAATCGCAAGTAAAAGAGAGTAAATAATCGGTGAAAATCCCTACTTATCAACTCCCCCAAACTTAAGCTTTTGCTTGTCCTCAAGCAAATAAAGCAATTCCCACCTCCACTAGAAAAAGAGATATTTCAGCTGGCTTAAGGTGAATCAATCACACATCAATTGAGACCAACAATTACCCACAACACATATGAATTATCAACAATGCAATGGTTTGACTTTTTGAGTACAATAGTTCTAATGTGACACTAGAGCATCAAGAGTAGACTTTATTCATCAAGGAAGCTCACTCTTTTACGTAGGTCATTATGGATCCAAACTCCTCCTCCTCTACTCTCCATTAGCACATCTCACTTTAGAATGCAACACTCGATACAAGGATTGTGAAAAGTTCGCCCATCTCTCTCAAAAGAATGCCACAAGTCTGGCTCTAAGTACCATAAGCTTGACCCTCATGTAAATCACCAATAATGTAAGCTCACTCAACCTGAAATCATGTAGGGCTTTTGCGGGATGTAATGAAGGCTTTGGGCTAAGGTAGGACTTGTTTGAATAGAATGGTTTCATCTTTCCTTAAGCACTCCATTTTCTCTTTTTGGCTCATACTTTCTCGACTCTTTGAGTCTTTTTCTTCTTCCTCGGGGGAACTAGAGAGACGTAACGTCACTCTTTCTTGATCATGACATTCATTTTTCTCCTTTTCTATTTACTTCTTCCTTTTATCCCAACTTTCTTTTGAATTCCCTTCAACTCTTCATTTTATTCACTTTCTTTTTGGCATTATTTTTCTTTCTTTTCTTTTCCTTCCCTTTTCTTCATTTCTTTCTTTTCTTTGTACCTTTTATCACTTCAAACTCCTCGTCTCTCCCCCAAACTTATATTTTTTCCCATTGTTTCTCAAGAATACTAAGGAAAGATCGGGTGCCAAGATAGGGTCACTACAGAATGGATAAAGGCTTGGAACATGGTTATTGAAAGAAAAAGGCTTCGGCTCAAAGGGGTTGACTATGGAAGATTTAAATTTCAAATTAGATCAAGGAGAACCTACAATCATTTCTTAAGCCAAGCTACACTTAGAATTTTGCCTAGAAAAACACTCGGGGCAAGTTCTAGACTATTGGCACGGGAACTTGGACTTGCAATTCAATACCTCACCTCTCACACTGTTGGATTGCTAAAGAGAATGGAGTCTAGGGCCCACAATAACCCTAGCTAAGATTTAGAATCACAAATGGCTCGAGTGAACCACTCGATGACTATTTGAGTCAACACAAGAGTCTAAAGGTCACAACTAGAGCTATTTTATGCCAACAACTTTGTTTTTAACCATAAGGTCAGAGGTAAATGTGTTGGTACCAAGTGAAGCATGCTCGAGACACTTTTATTCATTACTACTATATTTTGTCAAAACATAAAAGAAAACGAACTCAATCCCTTAAGAATGTTGTCACGCCATCCATTGTTGGGAAGAGCCACCCAGTTCACACAAAATCCACATTTGAAAAGAACTATGGCATTAAGAAACCCAAAGGCTTATTGTTCACTCAAAATGTAAAAAGAAGCTAACAAATTAAAAAGAAGCTACTAAAGTAAATAAGAAGTTATACTACTAAGGAAAAGCAAACTAAAGAAGCTATGAAGTAAATTACAGGAAGCGAGATAAATGAATATACAAACTGAAGTCAAATGAATATATACATAAGGGAAATGAATATCTACATCAAATGGGGAGAATATATACATACCAAAGGGAAAATAAGAATGAAATAAAAATGGTATCAGAGTTATTACATGCCAAATGTCAAATGTTAATTAATCAAAATAGACCACCCCCCAAATGAAAAATAAGCATTGTCCCCAATGCTTAATAAAAATAAGAACAGAGAAGGGGTAGAGAGTTAAGAGAACTCCCTATGTGTTCTCAGTCTGCATGGGATCATCATCTCCATCTGTCTCCTCTAATTATATGCCATCATCTCCTGACTGAGGGACAACTGCATTGGTGAGCATCTGTATCATCTCCTCAGCAGTGTGTGCAGTCACAACCGGCTCCTCAGACTGGCCGGTTGCTTCCTCTAGTGCCTCTGCTGGTGCTGCCTGTGCTGCTGGGACTGTCTACTCCATAAGCAAGTCCAATGGAAGATCTCCGGAAGATGCAATCTTTTCAACCTCTTTGCTCAGCTTCTCTACCGACTTCTTTGATGCCAGAGATCTACGCATCTTCTTGACCTGTTTGCCCAAATCCTTAATGACCTTCCCATGCGTTGCCAGAGTATCAATAATGGTCTTCTAGTTCTCCAGAATCTTCTTCAATGTTTCCTCCACTGACGGAGGTACCTGTGGCTCTGCTGGGGCTGAGGACTGTGCTGTAACAACACTTGATATATCAGTAAGCTTTGTAGTAGCTGTCTGCATCCAATTATTGAGACTCGCCAATGTCTAGGAGACTCACAGCATAGAGAGAGGATATGTATATGAATCCGGCACTGATAATGGCACTGATAGTCTAGCAGAAGCAGGTGGTCTGGAAGATGAAGGTGGCATGGCTGCTGTCCCCCTAGAAGTACCGACTGCGGTGGATGGCTCAGCAGCTGAATCAGTAACTGCTATCGATGGCTCCTCAAACTGGCCAGTGGAGGTAGTATCTTTACCCTTGGATTTCGAGTTGTCAGCTCCCTGAAGTTGGTACCAAGAGAAAGGCTTCTTGGCCTTCACCTCAGTGTTATAATGCCTTGGCTCCACCCCTTGGTCCTTGAAGTACTTTGTGAGGAAGTTCGGGTACGGATAAGACCTTTCATCTTTTTGGACAACCAGAGTGATATTTGTGGACATCATAGCACTCACATTAATTGGGTACCCATCCATAATTGAGGATACCAAGACTGCACGGGGAAGTGGAAGATTGTTCTCATTGAGGCATGGATCAATGCGGCTACATACAAGTGTTTGCCACCCTTTTGCTTTAAAATTTAAGGTGGCTCGGACTATTGGAACTCTTGCTGTGGGCCACAGAGGTGCTGACCCTCGAATAGCCAGAATCTCAGCTAGCCATGGGCGAGTTGCGTCACCCATAGCCAGCTTCTCCAGGTATTGGACTGCCTCCACTTCCTCAAACCCCACATACTTGTTCAAGGTGCAGGCATCAAACTTGATTTTCAAATTTTGAACTTTTGTCACCTTGGTACCCTTTTTGATATGAGCTACATTGGCATAGAATTCCTTGACCAAATGCTCACCGGCATCCATAACGCTATGGGTGAACCATCTCCAACCTTTTCTCTCCTAGAATTGCCGGAAGACATTGGGGTTGTGCTTGTCTAGATCTTTCATCAAGAACTGCCGCTCAAGAGTAAGTGACCGCTGCGGCCACCATTCCCTAAATTTAACAAAGGCAGCAGCACTGACGAATCTGTCCTCCTATAGCTCTGGTCTCTTTGATCTCTCTAAACCTCCTACTGTAGTATCCCCCCCTCTCCGATCGCCTGGGACATCATCATCATCGTCCACATTAATTGGATCAGCTGGAGCATGTGAGGAAGAGGGCTCAGAGGCACCCTCTTCCGAACCATCAGAGGAACTGGCAGAAGAAGACGACTCATCTACTAGGTGGAATCTACCAGGAAATTGTTGTGATTGGGCTTCCGACTATGATTGCACGGAGTTACCCTCAGAAGCTTCCCCAGATGGGACATACTCACTGGTTTCCGAGGGTTCGGGAGGTCTGTTGATTGTAGCTTTCTTACTTATAACCCTTTGAAGTGCTAGAGGTAGGTTGCTTTTACCTCGACCTCGGCCTCGGGAGGGTTCTGCCCTCCCTTGTGATGCATCTCCTCTACCACGTGAGCGAACCATTGTCCGCAATGCATAAGGATAAAAGTCAGTTAGATTTGTAAATCACATGTGCATGCATAGCAATTGCAGTAAAGCAGCCTCAAAAGGGATAGTGCGGACCGCACAAAAGTGAGTGCGGCCGCAAAACCAAAAGTGCGGACCACACAATTTTGAGTGCGGCCGCACAACCCCAGGTTCAGACTACTGGGGTCTCTGATGTTTCATCAGTGCAGACCGCACAAAAATGAGTGCGGCCGCATAAGTCCACTACGGACCACACAATTTTGAGTGCGGCCACACAAATCATGCACACTAATACCCTAGTTCATAGAATTGCGGACCGCACAAAAATATGTGCGGCCGTAAAAGCTCATGGTGCGGATCGCAAAAAAATTAATGTGGCCGCACAATTTGAATTCGGGCGGTACTGACTTAGGGTTCTTGGAATTTTATTCACAAATTACTCAAGTTTTTAGCAATTAAACATCATTAGTCACTTACCCATACCCCAATTAACGTTTAAAAAGGCTACCCACGTGATTCTAAGCACAAACAACTAACCATTGACATATTTAGGCATGGAAATAACCCTAGTCAAAAGAATAAAATTAAGGAAAAATCTAAAGAATAAATAAGCATACCAGTAATAAAGATGCAGGTGAGATTCAACACTGATGAAATGAGGAGAGATTGAAAACAATGAGGATATGCATTGTGCTAGCTTAGCTTCAGGTTTCAAAAGAGCGTAAAGTGTGAAAAATTGATGGACGCCCTATTTATACTTTTACCCATCGGGCCCACAATTTTACCTGAAGTGTCGCACAATTTTGAGTGCGGTTCGCACTCATTACCTGCCCTTGTGAAGAATTGTTGTGGACCGCACAACAATGAGTGCGGCCGCAGAATTAGTACGGACCGCACAAAAATGGGTACGACCGCATTTTGTTAAGGATTTTTATCAGGCCAAACTTCAGAGACCATGTATTTTTCATGCTCAGTTCCTGCAATGCACACCCATTCCTACATACACTTCAAAGCATACACTTCAAAACTAGTTAGTATAAAATAAAGCCTATCTAATCTAAAGAAGAAAAACAAGAAAAAGAAAAAGACACATGGGTTGCCTCCCAAGAAGCGCCTGATTTAACGTCGTGGTATGACGCATGTTACCATCAATCACTTGAAATGGAGCAGGCCACAACGTGGCCATCAACAACTTTGCCAAGATAATGTTTAACCCATTGCCCGTTGACTCTAAACTCCTCATCATTCTTATTTTTCAAATCTAGAGCACCAAAGGGTGTCACATGTACAACTTCAAATGGGCCACTCCACTTTGATTTTAGCTTTCCCGAAAACATCTGCAACCGAGAGTTGAACAAAAGCACAAGATCACTTTCTTTGAATTCTTTGTTCCGGATATACTTGTCATAGAGTACTTCATCTTGTCATTATACAAGGACGAACTGGAGTATGCATGGAACCGAAACTCATCAAGTTCATTTAATTTCTCCACCCTAAGATTTGTAGCTATATCCCACTCAAGGTTAAGCTTCTTCAACGCCCACATAGCCTTATGTTCAAGTTCTACCGGAAGGTGACAAGCTTTCTCGAACACTAACCGATACGGAGACATACCGATTGGTGTTTTGTAAACTGTTCTATAAGCCCAAAGAGCATCGTCAAGTTTCTTCGACCAATCTGTCCAGTTGGCATTCACAGTCTTTGATAGAATACTCTTGATCTCCCGGTTGGAGACTTCAACATATCCACTTGCTTGAGGATGATAAGGGGTCGACACTTTGTGAGTGACACCATACTTGGAGAGTAAAGTATCAAAAGCTTTGTTGCAAAAGTGTGATCCCCCATCACTAATGATGGCCCTTGGAGTACCAAACCTTGTGAATATGTTCTTCTTCAAGAAAGCTACCACACTCCGAGCTTCATTGTTGGGCAAAGCCACAACTTCAACCCATTTGGACATGTAATCTACAACTACCAATATATAGGTGTTCCCACATGAGCTCACAAACGGACCCATAAAATCAATGCCCCAAACATCAAAAATATCAATCTCTAGGATGGTGGTGAGAGGCATCTCATTTTTCTTGGAGATCCCACCAGCCCTTTGGCATTCATCACAATGCTTAACGAGATCGCTAGCGTCCTTGGAAGGGTAGGCCAATAGAATCCACAGCTTAGCACCTTTGTAGCAGTTCTCGCTCCACCATGGTGACCACCATATGGCGAAGAGTGGCAAGCTTCAAGAATACCCAATTGTTCTTCTTCTGGTACACATCTTCGGATAACACCATCAGTACAAATTTTGAAGAGATATGGCTCATCCCAATAGTAGTCCAGGCAGTCCCATTTGACTTCTTCCTTTGGTTTGAAGAGAACTCATTCAGAACAATGCCACTCACAAGATAGTTGGCCACATCGGTAAACCATGGCATCCCATTCATAGAAATGGAAAGGAGTTGTTCGTCAAGAAATGAATCATTGATCTCAAGGCCATCATGTGGCCTTCCCTCCTCCTCCAATCGGGACAAGTGGTCTGCCACTTGATTCTCACTACCCTTGCGATCTTGAATCTCTAGATCAAACTCTTGCAATAGAAGCACCAACCGCATCAACTTTGCCTTAGAGTCTTTCTTGCTCATCAAATAACAAAGTGCCGCATGGTCAGTGTGAGCAATCACCTTTGTACCCATTAGGTATGGGCGAAACTTCTCCATAGCAAAGACAATGGCTAGGAGTTCTTTCTCGGTCACCGTATAGTTGACTTGGGCCTCGTTCATGGTCTTGCTAGCATAGTAGACCTGATGAAAATCTTGTTAATTCATTGCCCCAATACTGCTCCAACCGCCACATCGCTTGCATCACACATGAGCTCAAATGGTAAGCTCCAATTTGGCGCGGTGATAATAGGAGTGGTAGTCAACTTATACTTCAGTAATTAAAATGCCTTCATATAATCTTCATTGAAAAGAAACTTGGCATCTTTCTCTAAGAGTTTGCACAAGGGGTTTACCACCTTAGAAAAGTCCTTATTGAATCAGCGGTAAAACCCCGCATGACCTAGAAAGCTCCTCACTCACTTTACAGAAGTAGGGGGAGGGAGTTTGGATATCACTTCAATTTTTGCTTTATCAACCTCAATACCATTCTTGAAAATCTTGTGACCGAGGACAATGCCCTCATCGACCATAAAGTGACACTTCTCCCAATTCAACACCAAGTTAGTTTCCTCACAACGTGCCAATACCTTATCCAAGTTATCCAAGCACTCTTCAAAAGAATTCCCCACGATAGAAAAATCATCCATGAAAACCTCGATAAAGTCCTCCACCATATCGGTAAAGACGACCATCATGCACCGTTAAAAATTTACTGGTGCATTGCATAACCCGAATGGCATCCGTGAGAATAAGAATCTAGTTATACCCGGAATATCCATCAAAGAAGCAATAATAAGCACGCCCGGCTAACCTATCTAACATTTGATCAAGAAATGGAAGCGGAAAATAGTCTTTCCGAGTAAATTTGTTGAGCTTCCTATAATCCACGCACACTCTTCACCCGGTGACATTTCTTGTAGGGATAAATTCATTTTTGTCATTTGTTATCACAATCATGCCCCATTTCCTTGGGACACATTGTACCGGCGAGGTCCACGAACTATCGGAAATAGGGTAAACAACCCTTGCATCCAACCACTTGATGATCTCTTTCTTTACTACCTCTTGCATGGCCTCATTCAACTATCTTTGATGTTCCACGGAGGATTTGGCATCCTCCTACAAAATAATTTTGTGCATGCAAAAGGCGGGGCTTATACCCCGAATATCCGCCAATGTCCAACCTATTTCTTTCTTCCTCCTTTGGGGCACCGCAAGGGTAGAATCTACTTGCACGTTAGTTAAGCACGAGGAAAGAATAACAGGTAAAGTGGAACAAGGGCATAGAAACTCATACCTGAGGTGTGAAGGCAAAGGCTTTAACTCCAAGGTGGGAGGCTCCTCGATTGAGGGCTTTGTTGGTGGAGTCTTCCAGTTTTCGAGATCAAAGGAAAGTTTTCGGGGCTCATAAGTATATGATCCCATTCCTTGCAAAGCATTGACACAATCTACAAAGCCTTCCTTCTCATCCTCATCCTGATTCAACAACACAGCTTCCAAGGTATCTTTAACATTTATCACAACACTTGTTCATCAACAATTACTTCGGTCACAAGATCCACGAACGAACACACTTCGTTGCTATTTGGCTGCCTCATTGATTTACAAATATGGAACACCACTTTTTCATCGCCCACCCGGAAGATGAGCTCGCCAGCTTCCACATCAACTAAGGCCTTCCATGTTTTAAGGAAAGGTCTCCCCAAAATGATTGGTACCTCGTAGTCAACCTCACAATCAAGTATCACAAAATATGCGGGAAGGATGAACTTGTCGACCCATACTAACACATCATCAATTATCCCCAATGGCCTTTTCATCGTCTGATCCGCCATTTGCAACCTCATATATGTGGGTCTTGGTTACCCAATCCCCACCATTTTGAACACAGAATAGGGCATCAAGTTAATTCTTGCCCCCAAGTCACATAAAGCTTTGGCGAAATCGGCACTCCCAATAGTGCACGGGATTGTGAAAGCACCAGGGTCTTCCAACTTTGGAGCCATGGAGTGCACAATAGCACTCACTTGATGTGTCATTTTGATCGTTTCACAGTTCATTGATCTCTTCTTTGTTACCAAATCCTTCATGAACTTAGCATATCCCGACATTTGTTCTAAGGCTTCAACCAACGACACATTTATGGACAAACTTTTCATCATATCAATGAATTTCTTGAATTGATTCTCATTGTATTGCTTTGCAAGTCATTGAGGGTATGGAGGAGGAGGCCTTGGCATTGGTGCCTTAGCCTTTGGCACTACCGGCTCTGGTATGTCAATCACGTGCTCCCTAGACGGGTTCACTTCTTCTTGCGTCTCCTTCACATTTTCATCAATATCAATCCTCACTTCTTCATTAGCTTGAACATCATTGTTTGTCTCATCACCATCTTGCACCAACACATCATCACCCACATGTCTTCTTTGGTTTGAGATACTAGCAACTCCACCTCTCTCACTTCTTGTTGTCACGGCCATTGCATGCCCCGTATTTCCACCTTTCGGGTTCACCACCGTATCACTAGGTAGTGCCCCCTTTGGGCGAGTATTTAAAGCATGAGAAATTTGGCCAATTTGAGCCTCCAAGTTGCGGATAAAAGTGTTGTGGAAGGCTAATTGGGCATCAAAGTCGGCATGTTTCTCCATCATTTGCTTAAACATGTTTTCAATCCGTCCCATTTCACTATTGAAAGAACTAGGACCTTGCGATGGATATAGAGACGGGTTATTTGGTTATTGATACATCGGGGGCCTCTGAAAGCCCGACCCCCAATTTCCTTGATTGCTATTGTTCTAACCCCATTGATTATTGTTGCCTCCCCAGTTGCTTTGATTGTTGCCACCCAATTACCTTGATTATTTCCTCCCTAATTGCCTTGATTATCCCAATTGCTTTGATTATTGTTATTTCTACCACTCTAATTTTCTTAGTGGCCTTGGTTGTTCCAATTTTCTTGGTTTCCTTGTGATCTCCATTGTTGTTGATTTGGAGCATTACTTCTTTGACCTTGGTAATTGTTGACATACTGAACCTCTTCATCTTGCTCATCATATGAATCATCTTGATTATACCCACTATTACTTTGCTCAAATTGTTCTGGATGGTTTTGTACTTGTTGACCTCGTTGTCGTCTCTTATTTACCATCATGTTCACCCCTTCCATAGCATTCACCTGTTTCGGCCCTTGAACCTGTTGAAGCTGAGCCTTGACCAATTGATTCATGGTGGTTGTCAACTCCGCAATAGCTTGCCCATGATAATGTAGCTCCTTGTGTAGGTGAATAACATTTGGGTCACCCTAAGGAACATTGGCTCTACTTTGCCACGCCGAAGAGGTGTCCGCCATCTCATCCAAGATTTCATAAGCTTCAGAATAAGGCATGTTCATTAAGTTACCCCCAGCGAGTTTAATTTACCACACACTAATTCATTGTGTTGATCCCCATGTAGAAGGTCTGTTGGATCATGGCCTCGGTCATATTATTGTTCGGGCATTCTTTGACCATGGTACGATATCTTTCCCAAATCTCGTGCAATGGCTCATTGGGCTCTTGTTTGGAAGCTAGAATTTCATCCCTTAGTGTAGCCATATGCCCCGGAGAGAAGAATTTGGCAATGAACTTCTCGGCTAACTCATCCCAAGTGTGGATGGAATGATTGGGCAATCTCTCTAACCAGTCCAAAGCCTTTCTCCATAGACAAAAGGGAAACAACCTTAACCGCAGTGCATCCTCAGAGACATTTGTTTGCTTGCCCCCCAGTAAGTATCGACGAAACCCTTGAGATGCTTGTAGGCATTTTGGTGTGGAGCTCCGGTGAAGAAACCCCGCTGCTCAAACAGTGTAAGCATCACGTTGGTTATTTTGAAGTTGCCCACCCTAATCCAGGGCGGGACTATTGTACTTGCATAGCCCTCGTTCGGTAACACCCGGTGCGCTGCTCTTGGTAGTGGTGGGGGAGGGTTTGGGACATCATCATGAGGCGGTCGGCCTCGCTTGTTTACTTGAGGCTCGGGATGAACCTCATCCACCTGATCATCATCTACCTCCTCCCCCAATGGTAAATTTTTGAGGGTCTCGTTGTTAAGGGCCATTTTGTACCTAAATTCAATTCACAAACAAAATTAGTGACTCGGAAGGAAAGAAAGACAAAACACACAAATACCTAGATATATAGCTAAATCCATTTAACTCCCCGGCAACGGTGTCAAATTTTGATCTCGGCCAAACCCACACCACAATTAAGTAGTGAGGCGGTCGATGCGATAATAAACCCAACGAAGGTTAGGATCGAATCCACAGGGAGTTAGAATATGGGATTAGGTGTATATCTAAGTTAATTGCAAGTTTTGGCTCCAATTACACTTCCACAAAGTTGATTGGTGTTCTACTTCTACTTTACTCTATTGTTTGCAAGTATAAAACTAAGGACAATATTTTTGGTTTTGAGTTTTTCAAATGATTAAAAGAGACTAGGGTCGTGACTTCTACCTAGGTGATTATCTAATGAGTTGTAAATTTCAGGGCAAATTTGATTAGTTAGGATCATGATGTAGCAATCACATCCGAGTACTCACTCTATACCTCTCGGTAGTTTGAGTGATTTTGCCCAATTTAGATTTCTCAAGTCCAATTGGGTATTTGCACAATACAAATAATATTAGCTCAAGTCGGGTATTACTATCTCTAGGTTTAATCCTTTAATTGGGGCTATCAATTTCTTGAGTTCACCCCAATTTCTTGTTAGCCAAGTTTTTCTAGACTTAGTCTCTCTTTCTCTAGTAGAGGCTAAGTCAAATAGGCATGAATCAGTATTTGCAACCATTGATTCTAGGATTCAATCATGAACAAGGCTAAATATCACTAACCCAATAAAAAATAAGCCATAAATTAAACACCTTTCAAATACCCACACTAGGGTTGGGTCACAACCCTAGCTAAAGATTTAGCTACTCATGAAAAGTACATAAATCAAAGAAGAAATTAAGATAGAATGCATATTAATTGATTATGGAAAGAAAATCTAATGTATAGATGTTAATCTAGTACAAAAATCCTCAAAATAGCAAAGAAAATGGCTCAGGTGCTCTTCTCCAACGTCACTTAACCTAAAAATGACAAAAAGTTCTATTTAGACTAAGATGAAAATATCTGACAAAATTGCCCCTGCGGAGGTTGTGCAGCTGCACAATTCTGGTGCGGTCCGCACATTGAGCTTATGCGGCCGCACAATTATTGTGCGGTCCGTATTTTTGAAATTTTGGGCTTGGATCTTTGGGGCTTCTGCGGTCCGCATAAAAATGAGTGCGGTCGCGCGTATCATTGTGCGACCGCATAAAAATAATGCGGTCCGCACTCCTTGACTTTGAACTTGAATCCAACTCTCCGATTCTTCACTCCTACGGACCGCATAATAGTGAGTACGGCCGCACTTGATATTCTGCGGCCGCACAATTTTGGTGTGGTCCGCACTCCTTCAGCTTGCCCAAAAACCATTCTCTGAATCTCCTCTCTGCGGCCGCACTGCTGGCATTTTTGCCACTTTTGACTCCTTTATGAGTTGATTTTGACTTCTTTGGCTCACATCCCAATATTTCTGCAAGTAAGCACATTTTGTTAATTTTCGAGAATGCCTTTAAGTATTTTTGAGCTAAATCGCAAGTAAAAGAGAACAAATAATCCATCAAAATCCCTACTTATCAACTAAACTTGAAAAGTGTTGCCAAAAGAATATACATGAACACTTTTTGAGGCGTGCCCTTTGTAATGACATTTAGGTCACTCAGTTTAGGCAACTCTTACAAAACGTTCTCTTTGGTTTCTGCATTCGAATAAACTTAGGACAATTTTGCATAGTTCAAGAATAAGTTTGATCATGTTCACATGTTAAAAGCTTCTGCCATTAAATAAGGTAAATCAAGCCTCACCTTTTGTAACGTAAAAGGGTAAATAAAGGCAAATGTTGATATAGGTGTTTAATGGGCGGGCTGGGACGGGCTGGACACAAAAAAAAATAGCCCGTCCGTCTAACGTTGCGGGCTGAGTTAGCGGGCTGTTAGCGAGCTGTACTTTTTCGGGTTTTTTTTATTCGTCCGGGTTCGGACTTAGCGGGCTGTTAGTGAGCTGTTAGCGGGCCGTGAATTTTTTTTTTAAAGTAAATTTTATTTTTCTTATTCAATGTTATTAATACTTAAGTGTTTGAAAACTTTTAATGCTTAGAATTAAACTTTGAAGTTTAAAGTTTTAAATTTATAATTTGAATTTTATAATTTTAAAAGTGAAATTTGAAAGTAAGTGGCTACAAAAAATTATTTAATAAGACTAATAGACAATATGTAAGGATCAAGCTCCGAAGACTTTCATTTGATATTTTTATTGAATAATATATAATACTTCAAATTAAGTTGCAAGTTCTTTTTTTATATTATTATTTTTGAACTTGCAAATTAAAAGTTTACAACAATTATAAAAAAATAAAAAAATAAAAAGAAATAGTACATCACATGCTTTGCATCATTTTTATAAGTTTATCCATGTCAACATGAGGTTCTTGATTTCCGGCATTGGTTGAATCAACACCATAAACCATTATATCTCTAATTTCTTGGTCCTCCGCTTCATCTACCTCGTCACGCTCTTGATTTCGTCGTTACGATCTTATCCAATCTCTGAAGCACACTAGAATTTCCAAAGCGTTGCTACCCAATGAATGACGGGTATCTCCTAGTTGCTGCCTTGCTTGGCTAAATGCGCTCTCTGATGCGACTGTTGAAATCGGCACATTTAGCACGTCTCGAGCCATGGCCGAAAGAACAGGAAATTTATTTGAGTTGCTCCTCCACCAACCCAGTGGTAGAAATTCCTTTGTGCGGGGCTGTGATGACTTTTGCAAGTAGAATTGAAGTTCATCAATATTCCTGCTACTGGTTTGTTGATGTTCCCCTAGTGTAGACCAAATCAAATAATCTTCAACACCATCATTATCATCCAAAGTACTGGTCCCACATGTTAAAACTGAACTTGAAGGAATATTTGCATCTACAGCAGAAGAAGCATCAACAATATTAGCATAATAATTATATAATATTTTAAAATGTTTGTGTAGATTAGAAATACAAGTGTCAATATCAGGAGTTTCAGTTAGGTTAACGGGCTTAGCGGGTTCTGGTGTACCGGTATCAAAAAACTGTTCGTTTGAAATCCGCTCCCCGCCCAACCCGTCCCAGTCCGCCCCCACGCTACAATACCGGACTGAACCGGGCTGAACCGAGTTATAAACGGATCAGCCCGGCCCGATTAACAGGTATAAATGTAGATCATATTGTAAAATTTATGGGCAAATTTGAATCTTTTTTCCAAAATCAATATACCAAACCCCAAAGACACATACCGTGGGACCCACTTCTAGATGCCGAGGTGGCAAACACAGCACATTGAACAACTCCATATTCCAATATCCCGTGTTTAAGAATATTCCACCCAAACGCGCCAGCAATAACATAATCCAATATCAGATTTCTTTCACAAACCCCACTTCCAATTTCTCATTGCTTCTTCTTCCCAATTTCCACGGATCCACCTCCAAAGCCATCCTTCCAGAAAACCTTGTTCTTTACATTTCTTAGCCCCAGAAAAGATTCCCATCTCAATTCCACAAAAAACACAAGGAGATCTAAGGAAATTTCCCACCTCTATATATAGAGAGGTGGAATTGTTCCTGAATTTGGTTTGAATTGATTGATTGACAGAGTTTGGTGAGAGGGTGTTATTGAAAAATGGGTGACATGAAGGATAAAGTCAAAGGGTTCATGAAAAAAGTCGCATCTTCTTCTTCAGGTAAGTTTAAAGGCCAAGGTAGAGTTTTGGGTGGTTCATCTTCTTCAGGACCCTCAAATCATGTCAATAATTTTTCATCACATCCCCTAAATACAAGGCAGAATCAACAACTTTCATGCACAAAAATATCGCCTCAAAAATCAAGTAATTCTGATCAAAGAATTGTGAATAAATGTGAAATTCAGGTCAACAAAAGTGAATCAAAGGACGGTTTTGATCCATATGGTGAATTGATCACTTCTGGGAAGAAAAACCCGGAAGGGTATTCACTTACTAATGTGTTTGAATGCCCTGTCTGTGGTAGTGGTTTTGTTTCTGAAGAAGAGGTGTCAACTCATATTGATAGCTGTTTAAGTTCTGAAGTGTCTTCTAATTTGGGAGTTGAAAGTAAAGCTGAAGTTAAAAGTGAATTGGAAACATGTGTTAGTGCATATGTTTCAGGGAAGCCCTCAGAAGGGTCAGTTGAAGTGGTCATTAAGTTGTTAAAGAATATTGTGAAGGAACCAGAGAATGCCAAGTTTAGGAAAATAAGGATGGGGAATCCAAAAATAAAAGAGGCTATAGGTGATGTTGTAGGAGGAGTGGAGCTATTGGAATTTGTTGGATTTGAGTTGAAAGAAGACGGTGGGGAGATTTGGGCTGTGATGGATGTTCCTTCTGAAGAACAACTTGTTATGCTTAAGAATGTAGTTTCACTCTTGGAACCGAAGAAGGTTGAAGAGTTGGTGTCGGTATCCCAAGTTAAGGCGAGTGAACCAGTTGAGCCGAAGAAGATTGATAGACAGGTAGAATTTGGATAACTTTTGGTAATAGTTCGATCTTTTTGTTTCCATATTCTTTAAAATTCCTATATACAATGTTAAAGCTTTCTTTTACTAGTACTCGAAAGAAACTCTTTGATACTACTGAATAGTATTACGTTTCCTGATGCTTCAGCGATAAAATTTCCTTGGCATCCAATTATTTCTCTTAGTTGAACATGATGTAGCAACTTGGCTACTTTACTTGTGCTCCCCATCAAGTAAAGCCCTTACTAATGAGAATTGTTGAATGATGTTGTCGTCGTGACATAGTCACATAGCACCATTGTTTTAAGTACATAACTTCTTCTTAAAAGGTAATGGCTACTTTATTTCTTATTAGCCAATTAATGAGGAAATCCTGCTATTTTTGTGTCAAGATACTATAGCTTCTGGCTTGGTTTATTTATCAAGTATGTTGCTCGGTCTCCAAATATATTGTCACACCGTGCAGGATCCTCCAAAAATGCACGACTTTTGGAGGATCCGACACGCACCCATCAATATGTTTGAAGAGCCCGAGCAACATAGATTCAACTGGACATAGATGTTTGAGAGAATGCAGATTGATGCTTAAAGCTATAATAACACTTGAAATAGGTGCATTAATAGAAGTATTGTTTGAAAAGTTGGTGAAGTAACGATATCTTTATTGATTTTATTTCATATTCCTTCTGAGATGACACTGTTGGATTCATTGACTCCATATTCTTTTATGCTTTTTCATAAAATTCACACTCGCGATACTTAATCCTCTGGGACACAGATAGCCAAACTCGTATGCAGGCAATATGTTAATTAGGTGTATCATTTCACGGTAATATGTATTTCCTCTAGAAAGGGACCCGAGCATCTAGCTGGTGGTTATGGTTTATTGGTCCTTGGCATGGTTATCAGGATTTAGCAAGGAGAGCTACAGAGTGGTAGTACTGACATATTTTTGGTCTGAATTATTCTTCAATGAGAACTGTAATAAAATGCCAACCATAAGGTTGTTTTGAAGGTGAATTCAGTATATGAAGGTAGATGAGACATATTGCGTTTTTATGCACAAATTGACCGGACCGATCTATTTGGTTATTCTCTATGTTATAGTTTGTTTCATGCAAAGAAATCTGGTGGTAGAAAGAAAATGCCTGACTAGACATTCTAGGCATGGCTCTTTCGTGTTAGATTGATTACTACGACATAAAATTACTCATTTCTTGTTTCCACTATGATACATTAAAAAGCTTTAGTATGTTGCAATTACTTTGGGTTAGGCTTCTTTATTAGAGATATTACTTAATTACGTAAACTGATGAACCTTCACTTGAACACCATTACTTAGTTCTCAACATGTCGAACACCGCTGTTGTGTCCTACTTTTTATTTAATAATTGCAATTCAGCGACCGTGTCAATCCTATGTGACGGGACACTGACCCCCACTCTTTCATTTTGCCAAAATATTTCTCTTTGGCGTCTAATTCCAAATCTTCAAAACAATAATCCAATGAATAATTTTTGAACTTTGTTCTGAAGTGGAAAGAGTGGAATATATATTTGGGATACTAGAATCTGTAAAATTGATGAAGCATGTCATTTGTGTTTTTCATGTTTTCTCAATACATCAATGCTTGATAAATATAAAATTATTCTTTAGTTTCAAATTTTATGTCATTTATGTCTTCCAATGTGTAAAACCAATTGGACGTTATAGGAGAATCTTATCTAACTGCTAAAGTTATAAGCTAATATCCTACAATTTGCTATATACAATTAGATATTTCAAATGTTGCTGGGTATACTCATAATTTAGTCTCTGTTAAGAATACCACAAGTTTGAAGGTCTTATGAGATTGAACGCAACAAAATATTTGGTGAAGAATTATTACTAAGAGTCTGAAATAAACTGCAATGAGAATGTATCTTCTGGTGCTAATGCCTTTTATGAGAGAGAACATTGATTTAGAGATAAAGTAAGACGTGATTAGCATTGTGAAATCCTAACTCTTTGAGTCTCCTCTCAGTTGTGTATTTTAAGAATCAACCAGTAGATTTAGGCCCTTGGAGAAAGTGACTAGAAAAAGATAAATCACATTCGAAGCTCCACTACTATTTGTTTAGTGTTTTCTACTAATGTAGTTCAAATTCTATTTTTAGCATTTTGAACTGGAGTTAATACCCTGCTTCTTATAGCCAAATGATACTCAGATTTTTGAATTGTGATCATTTTCTGTATGTGTGAATCGGTGCTAGGAAAGCAAGTATTTGTGAGAGTACGCTGGATATTTTGAACTAAGATTTCTTTGAATTGTGTGCTAAATTCCTTATGTTTTTAGTTCTTTCTTATAGAACCCGATACTTTACATTATTTTCAACCAAAACAAAGCTACATTACTCACAATCTATTGTAAGGATTTGTTTCTCAATATAGTTTATCCATAAGTAAGATTGCCAAAAATGTACCTAATTGATGAGCATTTAACCTTCAATTATCATCTGCTACACCCTTGAAAGACCAGTGTGGCCTATATTGGTGGATTCTTTGTGCTCCTTTCCTACTTCTTTGTTGGTGAGGTGGGTTGGATTTTTTAATTTTTTTTTTTTTTTGGGGGGGGGGGGGGGGGGGGTGGGGGGGGTCGCGTAGTTAGGATGTTACTAGCAAGTAGCAACCACTATGGTCACCAGACAAGTTTCACTCTGTCACAACTACAACTCGGATACGCTACCTTAAATCTGGTTCCGATGGCTTCCTGGGCTAAATAAAACTTTTTGTAAGCCACAGAAGCTTCCAAAATCAAATAAAGCTGCAATAATTACATTAAACTAAAAATTTAGCAAAAACTCTTAAGCTTGTTAAGAGATATATATCCAAAACAAAAAGGAAAAAGCATGTTAAAAATATTTTGCTAACCTTTTTTTCACTTTGAACTACTTTCTATTCATCGCTTTTCATGTATGACCTAGTCTTTAAGGAAAATTTATTTTTGAAAGAGTTAAAACCAGTGGCCTCTCCTTGAGTTTTCAGGAGCTTCCAAATGTCATAAGATTGCTTCGCCCATTCTCAATCCCCTCTTCTCACCCTATCTCCTAGGATCCTAAGATTGTTTGATAACTTGGCACTTCGGCCCTAGTAATTTTGAAGTAATTCCCCACCATGCTTCAGAGCGCTTCAAGTGTCTTTTTACCTTGGGCCTCCTCTAATAGGTGCTAGTCCTGGTTACAGAACAACCTAACAATTCCTAGAAACCTCAAGCAATGTCTTCTATTTTCAGACATATTTGTGTCTCAGTATATAAAAGATCAGTTTTCAGGGATGAAAAGAATGGATAACATTAGGTTATCCAACAGAAGTTTGCGTTAAGCGGTTAAGATCACATCACAACATATCCTAAATTGATAAAATAGGCTTTTTTCGTATATTTCAAAAGATTTTCTCAATGATTATACTTTATCTGGCAAGACGTCCAGCTCATCACGAGGAAATAACGAGGCAATTCTATTAGAATACATATTTAATGAATTGAGTTATTTGGTGTAAAAATGAGTCAAACAAAAGGGTAACAGTTCCAAATCCTTCTTCGATTGTGTTCTTCTATGCCTGTATCAATAAATGATTCTTAAGTGCATTACCTTCTGTGGTAACTGTGATTTTGAACCCGGGGGGTTAGCATGCGTGCACACACACAGAGACACACACATGACTACATGAGGTTAAATTTGGAAAGATAAAATTGAACTTGAACTTTTTGTTTAGTTGGTCAGTCTCTTACTGAATTATATAATTATCTCATTTATGTATTTAGGAAAGAATTACTTGTGCTGCTCTTTACTTATGTGTTTCTTACCATTGATGTAATGATCAAACTTCATGAATTTTGCTTTAAAATTAATTTGTTAGGCTAATTTCTATTCGTTCGAAAACTGGAATATTGTCTTGCCTGTATAGACTTTTACAAGATAGTATTATGGTGAGCATGATCAAGCTTAATTATGGTGAATACAGTCAAATTTACTTTGGTGAATTTGGTCAAGCTTAATTTTGGAAAGTTACATATAACACTTCTCATACTTTTGAAACTACATAGTAATTATCCTATTTGTATGACATTTTGTTCAGTGCTCGTGCTATTTTGATCCTTTCTGCCTCTGACATTCTTATTTCTAAACTCAACAGATTCGGGTATTCTTTTCTGTTCCCGAGAGTGTAGCAGCAAAAATTGAGCTACCTGATTCTTTCTTTAACCTCTCACGTGAGGAATTGAGAAGAGAAGCAGAGATGAGGAAGAAGAAATTAGAAGATTCCAAATTATTGATTCCTAAATCTTATCGGGAAAAGCAGGCAAAAGCTGCAAGAAAGAAGTACACAAAATCCATTATCCGAATACAGTTTCCAGATGGAGTATTGCTTCAAGGTGTCTTTCTACCTTCGGAGCCAACTAGTGCTCTTTATGAGGTTGGTACTTGGCCTTTTATGTTATTATATTTGTTGACAAATTACTAAATCTAATTTGGTAAGAACTTTAATGGATTTTCTGCAAGGAACTTCTTTTAGATTCAAAAGAAAATCTTCCTTTATTTCCAAATTACTAAGCATACAATGCATTACTTTTTGTAGAGCAATACAAGATTTCTTCATCACCCCCCCCCCTCCGATCGATCGATTGATATCTCTTTAACTCCTTGAGTGGTTGGCTCATAACCTAAATCTTGTACCATTTGGCTCTCTCTCTCTCTCGCTCACTCGGTCTCTCATTGTCCTCAGTTGAGTATGTCAAAGGATTATGGCTCATGATTAGCATATACCAAGAAGAACACGATATAAATAAGCTTTAAGTTCTTAAAATATCCCGTACAAGGTACAATGGTATTATTAAAAAACTTGAAAAGTTCAAGGTAAGGGGTGTTGGGAGTCAATTCAGTTTCTTTCTGAATGCAAAATACTTTCTTGCAATAACATTAAGATAGAAAGGACAGAAAGGGATGAGAAAATTTTATTTGTAAAGAATTAGGAGGAGGGTGGGGCATGGGGGACGAGTTAATCTTTACAAGGAAGATCCCTGCTCGTATTGTGCGGACCATTTGTGTAGTTAGATTTGAAATTCCATTAATCATTGTGGTGTCGCCAATGAAGTTCGTACAGGGCGCTTTTTCATTTGGTTACGCTAATAGAAATAGGATAAAGAGATGCTATGGATTCACCAACAGAATATAAAAAGGAAAATGGTAAGGAAAAAATAAAATAAAGGTCAACTATATTACTATAGCAGAAATTCCATGTTTTATCTCATGTGAATAGAAAATTAAATGTCGAATAAGCTGGAAACGCTTTGTCTCCTGAGCATACTTCCAGATTTATTGTGGGTTACTCTTTTCATATCTATTGTTCCATGTGATGATTTATTGGTAATCTGGTGTCTACACTTGCTATATATTTGTCAGCATGTATACATGTGTTTTTATTTTATGTTTTCTCTTAGATTTTTCTTCCTCATATTCTGTTCATCTTTTATTTTCTAGTTTGTGAGCTCAGCGTTAAAGGAACCAAGCTTAGAGTTCGAATTGTTACATCCGGTGCTTGTTAAAAAGCGGGTGATTCCCCATTTTCCAGCTGCTGGGGAGAGGGCCGTAACACTTGAAGAGGAGGTTTTGGTTCCTGCAGCTCTACTCAAATTTAAACCTATCGAAACAGATTCTGTTGTTTTTACTGGTCTTTGTAATGAGCTTCTTGAAATCAGCGAGCCCCTCGAGACTGGATCAGTTGCTTCCTCGTAAGCTCCTGTATTGCTCTAAATTGCATCAGACTGAGAATTCTTCTCAGTGTTGGAAACCTTATAAAACTCTCTGCCCCGGGAATGCTGTAATTCTTGATTTTCTTCTTTTGTTTCTCTTTTCTCAGCATGATCATGTTTGTGCAACTCATAGGTTACCTGTATAGTCCTGTTGTATTATTTGAATTATACATCAGCTTTTGCAGAAAATTTTGGTGTCAAAGTGAGAGAATAAGAAATGAGATGTATTGACAACTTGATCATTTGATGAATACAAGTGAAATCTATTTCCTAGGTGTTAAATTTGTGCAATAGGAGGCAACATCTAAGAACTTTACAACAACCTTTGTCAGTTGCCTACCTAAACTATCACTTGTCCCCGAAAACCTCCCGAACTATATCCCCTTCATAATAAAACCCCCTCATCGCATTCTTTCTAGTGTGTGTAATACACTCTACAAATTATTTTTAAAATCTGCCATATGGCAACCTACGTGAATATTTGTTTAACTGAATCTAAAAAACAGTCTTAATTAAGATTTTAATATTCTTTATTATATCATTATAAAAAATTATATGGTAAAAATAAAAAAACGGGAGCTAGGGTTAAAGCTAGTGGGTCAATTGTAAAAAACTCATTTGCTCTTTGCTCTCATCGGAGAATGGCTACACTAATCTCTCACTAGCGATTTTCTCCATTAATCTTGGTTCTAACCTCTATTGCATTGTCTATTCTTGCTTCCGTTCGAAAATTGAGATAAAAACTAGGATTTCTGCTCCTAAATCGATATAAAAGATTAGGGTTTTAATAGATCTAAATTTTGAAGATTGTTGAAAAGAGATACCTAAATTGTTAAAGAAGATAGCTACACACATGTCCTATTTCTTTATTCCCTAATTTCTTGAAAAACATTAAACCTCATGCTCTACAAATACTTGAAAGGGTATTCCTTCTTTCAAATAAATTTAGGTAAGAAATGAAGGATGCATAAAACAAGAAACAACAACAACAACATCAACCCAGTAAAATTTCACTAATGGGGTTTGGGGAGGGTAGTGTGTACGCAGGCCTTACCCCTACCCCGAAGGAGTAGAGAGGCTGTTTCCGAAAGACCCTCGGCTCAAAAAAAATAAAAAAACAAAAGGACAAAAATGAGACAATATTAGTATCACAACAACAATCATATGATAAATAAAAATATCATAAAATCCAGAAGAAGGATGCAAAGCAAAGGGAGACAATATTAGTAAATATTAGTATCACCACAACAATCATAAGAACAATAGGAACACCATGAAATCTAGAAGAAAGATGCAAAGAAAAAGCGATAGCTAATAAATAGTACATGCACTGAAAAGCGAAATAGTAAGCCACAACATTGCCACTAGCTATCTTAGACAAAAACCTTACATGGCTAGTCCCACAATGGTACGAAGTAAGGCACGACTCAAGTACCTCCTAACCTACAACCCTAATACTCGACTTCCACATCTTCCTATCTAGTGTCATGTCCTCGGAAATCTGGAGTCTCGCCATATCCTGTCTGATCACCTCTCCCCAATACTTCTTAGGCCGCCCTCTACCTCTTCTCGTGACTTCCACAACAAGCTGCTCACACCTCCGTACCAGAGCATCTAGGCTTTTCCTCTGAACATGTCTGAACCATCTAAGCCTCGCTTCCCGCATCTTGTCATCAATGGGAGCCACATGCACCTTCTCCCGAATATCATTATTCCTAATCTTATCTATCCTAGTGTGCCCGCACATCCACCGCAACATCCTCATTTCTGCTACTTTCATCTTCTGGATATGTGAGTTCTTAACGGGCTAACACTCAGCCCCATACATCATGGCCGGTCTAATTACCGCTTTATAAAACTTACCTTTGAGTATCAGTGGCACTCTCTTGTCACACAGGACTCCAGATGCTAACCTCCACTTCATCTATCCTACCCCAATACGGTGTGTGATATCCTCGTCGATCTCCCCTCCCCCTGGATAACCGAACCAAGGTACTTGAAGCTGCCTCTTCTCGGGATGACCTGCGAATCAAGCCTCACATCCACGCCCACTTCCCCTGGCTCAGCGCTGAACTTACACTCCAGGTATTCCGTCTTCGTCCTGCTCAGCTTGAAACCCTTAGACTCAAGAGCCTGTCTCCAAACCTCCAGCCTCTCGTTAACACCGGCTCGCGACTCATCAATCAGAACTATGTCATCGGCGAATAACATGCACCATGGCACATCCCCTTGAATATGGTGTGTTAACGCGTCCATCACCAGGGCGAATAAGAACGGACTGAGCGCAGAACCTTGGTGTAACCCCATTACAACCGAAAAATGCTCAGAGTCGCCTCCTACTGTCCTAACCCGAGTCTTAGCCCCATTATATATGTCCTTAATCGCCATAATATATGGAACCGACACACCTTTTGCCTCCAGGCATCTCCAGAGAATTTCTCTAGGAACCTTGTCATACGCTTTCTCTAGGTCAATAAACACCATGTGCAGATCCTTCTTCCTCTCTCTGTATAGTTGCACCAACATTCTAACAAGGTGTATAGCTTCTGTAGTCGAACGACCCGGCATGAACCCGAACTGGTTGTCGGATACAGACACTGTCATCCTCACCTCGCTTCAAGCACCCTCTACCACACTTTCATGGTATGACTCAGTAATTTGATACCCCTATAATTGTTACAACTCTGGATCTCACCTTTGTTCTTATACAATGGAACCACCGTACTCCACCTCCACTCATCCGGCATCCTCTTCCCCTTAAAAATAATATTAAACAACCTAGTCAACCACTCCAAACCTGCTCTCCCCACACACTTCCAAAATTCCACCGGAATCTCGTCTGGCCCGGTCGCTCTGCCCCTACTCATCTTACGCATAGCTCCCACGACCTCCTCAACCTCGATACGCCTGCAGTACCCAAAGTCACGGTGACTCTCGGAATGCTCCAATTCGCCTAGCACAATATCCCGATCCGCTTAATTCAAAAGTTTATGAAAGTAAGTCTGCCATCTCCTCTTAATCTGGGCATCTTCCATCAATACTCTACCATCTTCGTCCTTGATGCATTTCACTTGGTCCAAATCACGATCCTTCCTCTCTCTCAACTTGGCCAGCCGGAATAACTTCTTCTCCCCACCTTTTTTCCCCAATTCCTCGTACATACGACCATAAGCCGCAGTCTTAGCCTCTGTGACTGCCAGCTTAGCATCCATCCTAGCTGCCTTATACCTCTCCATGCACACTCGCCTCTCCTCCTCACCTATGCTCCCAACTAACTTCAGGTACGCCGCCTTCTTTGCTTCCACTTTACCTTGGACCACTTCATTCCATCACCAGTCTCCTTTGTGCCCACCAGAGACGCCCGTCGAGACCCCTAGCACCTCTCTCGCAGCCTCCCTAATACAGTCTGTTGTCGCTGACCACATAGTGCTCGCGTCACCACTGCTCCTCCAAGCTCCCATAGCCAACAACTGCCCCTCCAACGCTTGGGCTTTATCCTTAGTTAAGGCTCCCCACCTGATTCTCGGTCTTCCTCGAGTAGACCTTTTCCTCCTCTTTAACATAACACCAATGTCCACCACCAAGAGCCTATGCTGCGTCGCGAGTATCTCACCCGGAATCACCTTGCAATCCTTGCACAACCCTCTGTCACACCTCCTGACGAGGAGATAGTCAATCTGGGTCTTCGCCACCGCATTTTGGAAAGTAACCAAATGCCCCTCCCTCTTCTGAAAGCTAGATTTCGCAATTACCAACCCAAAAGCCTTAGCGAAGTCCAACAATGATGAACCTCCTCCGTTCCTCTCCCCAAAACTGAAGCCTCCATGCACCTCGCCATAACCACCTGCGGTCGACCCAATATGCCCATTGAAATCCCTTCCTATGAATAGCTTCTCAGCAGACGGAACCTGGCGCACAATCTCATCTAACCCTTCCTAGAAGCGCCGTTTAACCTCCTCATCTAGGCCCACATGCGGCGCATAAGCGCTAATGATGTTTAGGGTGCACTCTCCAACCACCAACTTAATAGTCATCAATCTATCATTCACTCGTCTAACCTCAACCACAGACTCTCTAAGTTCCCTATCTACTAAGATGCCCACTCCATTCTTACCTTTATGGACTCCTGAGTACCAAAGTTTATACCCGTCCACGTCCCTCGCCCTCGACCCTACCCACCTGGTCTCCTGGACACACGCTATATTGACCCTCCTCTTCTGGAGGATCTTCAGCAACTCTATAGATTTACCCGTCAATGTACCGACCTTCCATGACCCAATTCTCAATCTAGAGATACCCTTGTTCCCTTTACCTCCCTTGCCTCCTGCCCCACCCCCTAAACCCTGCCTTACCTCTCGCCCCACCCCCCGTTCCCCCCGAGGACATGACCTCACTCGACCATCCCAGACCACAGCCACTATACCTACGGCAGAGTAAGGGGAATCACTATCACACAAGGCAACAGACCAAACCAGAAGAATACAAGTTGCAACAACAGGCACACTAATACGGTAAATAAACTAGTACGAGGTAAGATGCCAGCAATTTAACTCACACAACAAAGGAAAACTGGAAAACGGGAGGTACCAACTCCCGCGAGCAGAAAAATAACAATAAAAATACCGATACCACGAGTACCAGATATAGAACGAAAGAACCTGGAGCAAGTTTTCTTGAAGCGTATCGGATCTGCTTAAGAGCACTGGCAAGTCCTGCTGTTTCCCGCCGGAAAGCTTGTGGGGGGGGGGGGCAGTGAACGAACGACTTTGAAGATTTTGTTACCACATAATGCCACATAAGCGATGAGAGGATTTTATTATGTAGGAGGATATAGTTAAGGGGGGTTTCAGGAACAAGCGATAATTTAGATAAGCACCTGACAAAAATTGTATAGTTGAGACGGGTTTTAGGGTATTAATTCTTTTTAAAATTTTCCAACACTAACATTTTAGCTGCAACACTAGTGATTATCTTCAAACTTAAAGTCTGGACGCTTTTTCAAACTCAAGGTGGAGAAACAAACTTGAGTCTGCTTAATTTGAAAATATAGAAAAGCAAACAGTTGTTACAATAGCATTGTAGGAACAAGACCGCAAATTCGCCTGATTGTTTTTTGCAAGAATTATGGTTGGAAATATTATTGTACCGCAGTCTTTTCAAAAAATGGGTGCACCGGATACTAAGGGTGTCAATAGTTCGGTTCGATCGGTTATTTTATAAAATTTATACCATACTAATTTTTTGGTTATTTAATAATGTATAACCAAAATTAGACTTTTCGAAATCGTCCCAATCATGTCGGTTTCTCTTCGGTATCGGTACAGTTTGGTTAATTTTTAATATTTTTTTAAATATCATGTAAAATTCACTAGTAGAAGTAGAATGCAAATACATATATACTTTAATAGGACTTAACAAAACTGTCTAGATATTTTTACTATTTAAATAGTGATGAAATAATGAAAATATGAAAGATGGCTAGAGTATAGATCCGTCAACTATTCTACAGCAGCGTAAAGGAAACTAAGCAAAGACAAAAAAAAAAAAAATACAAATCACATGAGTGGAAAGATATTAACCAAGTTGAGACTTAAGAAATAAAATCTATAGAAGATTAAATATTCAAAAAGATAAATCTAAATTATACGGAAGGAAGCATATTCAATACATTGTAGTTTGCTACTCATAATCGCCATAATACTTTGTGTCTTGCTAGTGAATATGTTGGAAATAATTTAGTGTCAGTAGAAGTAGCATAATAGGTTTGAGAATTGAGATTTTGACTTTAGTTACTTGTTGACTTGTAACCTTTTTCATAATTCCAAAGCTATGAAAAATTTAATAATTTATTATTTTTAAACTTAATATATAAATATATTTTTCACATATAAATTTATTCGGTACGGTTCAGTATTTTTTTGATTTATTTTCATAAAATAAAAAACCTACCCTAATTAACGGTACAATTATATATTTATATAAAAATCTATAGTTTTATTAAAAGAAACCTAAAATTCGGTTCGGTACGGTACTGTTCGGTCGGTTTAGTCGGTTTTTAAATATCCATTGACACCCCTACTGGATACAGATAATAATGGGATTTTTTCACTTTTTGCTCGCGTCAGAAACTATTTATATTCGGTAGCCAAAAAAATATATAAAATTTGTATAATTTTGTATATAACATACAAAATGTATATATATACCAAAAACATATATTTTTTCGGCTATTATTTTAAGAACCGTTATACAGTGTCATTTTTTCAATAATAATAATAATAATAATTAATGGAATTGTACAGTATTGCAAAAACAACCATAAAAATAGGCACAATGCCTACAAATCTACAATAATCATTTGAAATAAGAATACTGTTATTGGGATTGTTACTGATATTTACAAAAAAAAAAGTACTAGTAAAAGTTATGATACGAAGAAAATCTTGTCCAGGCAAGCGGTATCAAGCATCTTCCAACACAAGAACCAGTTGAGGAAAAGTAGTATATCAATTTCTTGATGAATACATGAGATATTAATTTATAGTGGTCAAACATAATACACATATGACTATTCTTCCCATCCCAATAAAGCCGAGTTACTCGTAATTAGATAGTTTTAATTTTCGCTAATGCAAGTAGTTTTAATTTTCGCTGATGGAAGCCGATTGAGATTCCAACCGTCAAACCATTAGTTGAGGGTAGAGTCTTCGGCCCAAGTAAAATAAAATCTGGTCTCCTCTTTCACCCAAGTGGTGAAATGGACTATTCTCTCTTTATGGAGTCTAATATGAGAACCGTTTGGACATAAGAATTTTTTTTATTTTTTCCGAAATTAGTGTTTGACCATAAAATTTATATTTTTCATTTTAAAATAAATTTTGTAATTTTTCGAAAATTTGAAAAACTTCAAAAAACTGTTTTTCAAAATTTTCACTCAGATCACTCACAAAAATTCAAAAACAACCCAAAATTATATTCATGCCCAACACAATTTAATTTTCAAATACTATTTTTAATTGAAAAAATAATTTATTTTATTATTTTTTTCTCCCAATTTTACAGTGCTTATGTCCAAACGTCCACTAATTCATATTCACATTAACAGAAAAGTGGATTTAATACCGAGACGCTTTGCAAGTCCAACGTGGAATCTAACTTTGAAAATTAATAAATAAGAGATTTTTTGTGCATCGGACTGTTTTTTTTACTACTTAATATTTTAATAATAAAATATATTGTTATGTTCGACTATGTGCAGAAAACTACTACTAGTAGTATTTTCTTATAAGCTGGAGGGTCTGGCTTTGCAAACAGTTTGAAGTCCCAGATTCAAAGCCAAGATTTGTTCAGTTGGTAAAAGCACCCCTATTCAAGACCGTTATGTCATGAGTTCGAGTCACACCGGAGGGGAAATGTGAAAACACTATAGGTCCTCCTAATTAGAGAGGGGTTTAAAAAACTGTAAAAAAAAGTGCCATATTCATACCCAAGTTTTCAAGTTTAATTTGGTAGTATATGTACTTTGTATAAAATTGAGCATGCATGCCACATATATTGTCTATAGTAAAGGTGTCAAGGGTTCGATCCGGGCTATTGGAAAAGGAGACCGGCCGGTCTTCGGACCGGGCCGTTTACCGGATTTTTAATGTCGATTTTACCGGTTCGTAGCCCCTCCGGTGAATTATTGAACCGGAACGGTTCCGAGCTTAAGGGGTTGGGCCAGGCCGGGCTGATTTTTTTTTTTGGGTATTTTGTATAACTACCGTAATTTATATTAAGATAAAGTAAAAATATAAAAAATAAAAACAATCTTATAAAAAGAATGTTTGAATAAATTTCAAAGGCTTCAAAATCCTTATATTTGAATATTTCATTAAGAATTTAAGATAATAGAATACAATGAAGATGGAAAAAAATTGAACTTATAATTTGCAAGTTCTTTTTTTAATTCAAACTTGCAAATTAAAGTTTACATTTTACAACAACTAAATTAAAGAAAAAAGAGTAAATTCAAAGTCTAATTATTAAATATAAATCAAGAACTTCAAAGGTTTTGCATTGCCTTAGTAAGTTCTTCATAATCAATATGAACTTCTTGGCCATCTTCTGGAGTGTTAAATTCAGAGGGGTTACCATGTGTTAATATATCTCCAAGTTCCTCGTCTTCTGGTTTATCAACATTTTTACGTCCCTGATTTCTTCGCTCCGATCTAATCGAATCTCTGAAACATACTAAAACTTCCAAAGCATTGCTTTCCAATGAGTGACGAGTGTCTCCTAGTTGTTGTCTTGCTTGACTAAATGCACTCTCTGATGCAACAGTTGAAATTGGCATATTCAGCACGCCCCGAGTCATAGCGGAAAGAACATAAAATTGCTTTTCATTCTCATGCCACTATCCCAGCGGTGAAAATTCCTTTGTGCGAGGCTCTGTTTGCTTTTGCAAGTAGAATTAAAGTTTATCAATGTTCCTGCTACTCATTTGAGTGGAAGAAAATGTAAACCAAATATTATAACCATCAAGGCCTTCATTTTCATCCATAGTAGCAGATGCAGTAGAAGTAGTACAATGCATAGTGGGATTAACATTGCCTACATTAATAACAACATCATCAATTATATTTGCATAATAATTATATAATTGTTATAAATAATCATTTAGCTTGTTCATACAACAATATATATCTGGGGTTTTAGTTGGCCAAATCCCCATATAAGTATATAAAGCATTGATTAATTGGTGATAATTAGACATCTCAATAGAAGGATTTAAAACAACACCAATTAAGTAAATCAGAGGAATTGGAAAAAAATATTTTTTGAATTTTGCTTACATTTCTTCTCTTTTTGCAGCATTAAACATATTGTGAAAATTTAACTACTAACAAAAATTAAATATGCAAATAAAATAGTAAATAAGAGAAAGAGTTGGAGGGAGTGCACCGAATTCCTTGATAAATTGAACACTTAATAATTTTTGAAGTCTTGAATATTTGAAATTGAATTTTGTAACTCCAATGTTACCACGAAGAAACGTCAATTTTTCAAAGTTCAAAGTTCAAACTTCAAATAATACCATAAACTAAATTCCAAAAAAATGAGAGCCAAATAGTTGATTGCAATTTGGGTGAAGAATGAGAGAATGACAATTGTGAATTTGAATTTGAGAAATGAGAGACGAGTGAAGAAATGAAGAAGGGGGGAGGGGAGGGGGGTGTATTTATAGTTTTTCAAAGGGCTAAATTAGTAATTACTAAAAGTGTTTATTTTTAAAAAAAAAACCCAAAAAGGGCTATTCTTGCAAAATATCCATTGGGCAACGGTCAAATTGGAAGCTGACCGTTGTCAGGGGATGTATTTATAGTTTTTCAAAGGACTAAATTAGTAATTATTAAAAGTGTTATTTTTTAAAAAAATTGCCCAAAAAAGGGCTATTCTTGCAAAATATCCATTGGGCAACGGACAAATTGGAAGCTGACCGTTGCCAACGGTCAAGTTAATTTAAAAAATAATAATTCTGAAATAGCCGTTGGACCGGTCCGGTTAACCGGTTCACCAGTGAATTGACTTTACCGGTTTAGACCGGTCCGGTTAACCGAAATTTTGAAGCTAGCCGAATCAACCCCTTACCCCCCGAACCTTGCCCTGCCCGGCCCTTACCTACCGGTCTCAGCCGGTCCAAAACTGGATCAACCCGGCCCGTTAAACACCCATAGTATATTGGTCTTTAAAGATTTAAGGACTTCAATATAACACGAAGTGATAATGGATAATTGTAGGCACTCACATGGACCACTCAATACTCTTTGAAAAATCTCTATTCGAATGACCACTTGTACAAGAAGAATTTTGATTTGAATAATACACTTTTTAACAATTAAGAAATAAATTACGGCCTATTATTTTTTTTAACCTTTTCTCAAACCTCAAATTGTTAAGGGTGTGTTTGGTGGTACGAAGGAAAATATTTTTCAATTTTTTCATGTTTGGTTAGCTTAAAAGTTTTGGAAAGTATTTTCCTTCAATTGGGAAAACATTTTTCAAAATAGTTTTTCAACTTTTCCCACCCCTACAAACCCCGGCCCCATCCCACTCCACCCCACAACCCCAATCAAATGAGTTCACATAAATTAAAACGGAGGGAGTATTACTTTTTCACATCGCTTCGACAAAAAGTTTGATGGAAGTATACATTAGTTTGAACATGAAGTCAAGTCTTGAAACTTCTCTATAACAGTTTTGATTATGTCACGCCCGAAATGGAGGTAGGACGTGATGACACTCGATCTGTCACAACCCAAAAATCTATTTAAGGTCGTGATGGTGCCTAACACCGTTGTCAGGCAAACCAACAATAATGATTGCCTTAGTTACTCATTTTAGTATTTTTGAAATCACAATTTCGTTCAATTAAATAATAAGAGATGCGATTTACATAATAAATGAAAATATTTTTTTACAATTTCAATACTGAAAAACCCATAAGTACCCCCAAAACCCGGTGTCACAAGTGCATGAGCATCAACTAGGAAGTAAAATAAAATACAACATCTGTCCGGAATACAAATTAGACAGGAGAAAATATAATTAACTCTGAAAGAGACTCTGCTGGCTGCGGATCGTAACAAGGGATGCAGCTCACCTAAGTCCCCACAATGACCGCCTTTGCGCTCACAAGGCCACTAGATATATATGTACCTGCACAAAAATGTGCAGTAAGTATAGTATGAGTACGTAAATCAACACGTACCCAGTAAGTATCCAGTCTAACCTTGAAGAAGTAGTGACGAGAGGTCGACTCTGACACTTACTATGGGCTAACAATAAAATACCGATGTTAATTAAGCATGAATTTTTCATAATATAACTGACAACTCAATAACCGGAAATAATAAACAATCCTCTTACTAATAGAAATTCCCAAATCTTATTTTCATCATTTAACAATCTATATCTCAAGCGAGTGAAGCAATGTCAAGTATTATTAGTTCCAAAGAGTTATCATGCGCAAGTCAATGCCGAGGTTGTACGGCCTGATCCAACATAAATATTTAAACTGTGTACTACCGAGGGTCGAATGATGCGAACCATAGATGCATCTATTAACCTGCCGAGGTGAACGACCCAGTCCCATGAGAGTAGTGGAAATTTATCCCGCTTGCGAAATATAGTTGCGACGCGGTTGGACATAGATTTTCTCAAGTTATTATAATATTCCTCAATTCTTTCCAGAATGCGAAAATCAAATAAAAACCTTTAACTTTCGAAATCCTCAATTTCAACTCTTTTCAAGGCAATTAATAAGCATAATCAAATAACGGTATCAACAAGGCATGGTGTAAACCTAAAACTACCCGGATATAACAATAATTAGTAGCTACGCACGGACTCTCGTCATCTCGTGCGTACGTAGCCCTCGCGAATAAGAGCACACATGAATTCAGTTCACCTATGGGGAAAATTTCCCTCTTATAAGGTTAGAAAAGAGACTTACCTCGCTCTGAAATTCCATAACCGGCTCCAAAGCCTTTCCAACAGCTCTAACCGATGCCCATCGCTCCAAAACTATTCAATAAATGTGCAAATTCATAAATATATACTCTAATACTCATTATAATTCAATTTACAACAATTTTTAACTCCGCTCGAAAAGTCGATAAAATCACCCTCTGGCCCACGTGTCCGGATTCCGAAAATTTCCGAAGATAAACACTAACCATAGGATTACGAACTCAAATATATAGTTTATCCTCAATTTCATGCCCAAATGTCAAAATTCAAGAATACCAATTTCTAGGTTTTCTTCCAAAAATCCCATTTCTACAAAGTTCCATGCTTAAATTCGTATAAAAAACCCATGTATTTAATTCACAATGTGAATAAAACACTTACCCCATTGAAATTGATGAAGATGGCACTCCAAAAGTGCACCAAAATCGTCTCCCATGGGCAAAATGATATGAAATTGAACCCAACTCTCGTTTTAAAGAAAGCACTGCCCAACCACAATTTTTGCTTCTGCGGTGATATGGTCGCTTCTGCGACAACCGCTTCTGTGGCTCCAAGTCTCGCGCCTGCGAGAAACCACGCTTCTACGGCCCATGTTGCGCATCTACGCCCACGCTTCTGCGTCCCTTCTTGCGCAGGTGCGGTCTCGCTTCTGTGGAACTTGACCGCATCTCCGGTCTCAGGCTTCCCTAGCCAATTTCGCTTCTGCGCCCCTCCTGGCCGCTTCTGCGGCTCCGCACCTGCGGCCAAAACCTCGCAGGTGCGGTCACACCAGATATTAGTTGCCTCATAATTCCTTTAGTCCAAAAGTTGATCCGTTAACCATCCGGAATCCACCTGAGGCCCTCAGGACCTCAACCAAATATATCAACACGTCCCAAAATACATTACGAACTTAGTCGAGGCCTCAAATCTTGCCCAACAATATCGAAATTATGAATCACCCTCAAATTCTAACTTAATGAACTTTGAAATTCCAGACTTCTACAATCGATGTCGAAACTTATCAAATCACGTCCGATTGACCTCAAATTTTGCACACAAGTCATAATTGACATTACGGACCTACTCCAACTTCCGAAATCGGAATCCGATCCCGATATCAAAAGGTCCACTCCTGGTCAATCTTCTTAAAATTATCCAAATTTCCAAATTTCGCCCAAATGACCCCAAAATGACCTACGTGAATCCACATCCGGACGCGCTCCTAAGACCAGGATCAACATGAAGAGCTATTCCCAGACTCGAAATCCCAAATGGACATTGATAACATTAAAATACACTTCAACCCCAAATTTATGAAATCCTTTCAAAATATCAACTTTCCACAATAGGTGCCGAAATGCTCCCGGATCATCCAAAACCCGATCCGGATATATGCCCAAGTCCAAAATCATCATACGAACCTGTTGGAACTTTAAAATCCCGATTCCGAGGTCGTTTACTCAAAAGTTAAACCTTAGTTAATTCCTCCAACTTAAAGCTTCCGAAATTAAAATTTTCTCTCCAAATCAACTCTGAATTTCCCGAATTTCAATTCCGACCACACGTACTAGTAATAATACCCGACGTGAAGCTACTCATGGCCTCAAACCACCGAATGATGCGCTAGAGCTCAAAATGACCAGTCGGGCCATTACATTCTCTCTCACTTAAACATATGTTCGTCCTCGAACGTGCTAAGAACTGCTCTGGAGTTGTCCGAAATCACTGGTCAACACCTCGTGCACCTACCCGTGATACCACAACCCAGTTGAGCATATTAGCTCGAGCAAATATGAAGATTCTCCCTTTTATTCAGTCAAGTATACCTTAGAGCCAAATTCCAACATCTGAAATGCTCTACCAGGCCTGTTTCCAGCATATGAACACCGTATCAATCACTACACACTGCACCAAACACAATTGTATACCCTTTTCTGAATTCACACCATGCACCGCATGATTCACATGACCATAATAACGTCCCTCGATAACAATAGCCCAAATTCCACCAATCTGATGCCCACAACACACCTCATGACACATATAAGTCATGTTCCAACTCTTGTAATGCTGCCACGATGGAAGAGATGTGTAGAAATTCATAACCAACTGCCGAGTCAACAAATCATTGAGTTTTTCCTCTCGACAAGAACCATTACCCCATTCTGGACTGAATAACAATATTTACTCTTTAATATGCCTTATATAAATCTGATCGCACTGATCCCAAGTCCAATAATCTCGTTTCACCCAGTACAAGCTGCTCATGCAATAAGCTACCTCAGATACTATGATGCCACATTGTGCTAACAAGCTACAAACTCGAATGTGATACATAAGGAAAATGAACTCTGAAATGAAATACTCAACCCACGTAACTAATTTAATAACCGAAAAGATGTTATGAACCTTCTTCAGAAATGAGACATAAAACACACAAGAATAACTATGGGAAACTGTACTCAACGTCATACTGTTGTGGCGTGTAACCCGACCCACACATGATACCGTTGCGGCGTGCAACCCGATCCAACCATGATACCCGTGGCGGCGTGCCACCCAATCCAAATAACATACTTATGGCGGCGTGCCACCCGATCCACACATAATAATCTAAAGAAGACACACATCGAGCCAGAACGCTTATACTCACGAAATGCCCGAATATCAACCATAGGCACACCAAGTGCATAATACAAATCATGGGGAGATGGGTAGCGTTATACGCTATAAAACTCAAGCACAACTAAGGTGCGATATATGATCTGCATATCGAGAGCCATCCTGCTCACATAACACCACCGCTACGCGGGATCGCAACATATTGTACAAATGATCAAGCCGTCTCACAACCCACATGGCACAACAGAGTATTACATGAAATAGCTGGCGACAAAATTAACATCCCATGCCCGAATACTCTTCCATAAGAAATGCTACGCTGAATGAACACATCCAGGATGGTGTAGAGTACACATCCGCATTTGGACCCATTAACGGACCTCAAACCGATTTTGAGGCAAATAACCTCTCAAGGATCCACAATGACCTTTTTTCCATGACACGCAAGAACAACCGTCGAATCCGGAACAAACTTCCACAATTCATAACCAACTGAATAGAGCGCCCCTTTCAGGCCTAAACTCTCACATTAGCGATAGTACCAAAATCTCCATACTTTATTTCAATATTTAATCGATCAAGTGACTACATGTCATACTTATACAATCTTCCCGTGGGATACGCTCCCACGACCTTCCGCACCAGGTAACAAGTCTGCACATCCATACCGCCGGCCACATTAATGCTGTAAAGCAAATCAAGAATCCGCAATTCAGTACACAAGCCTCTTATACAGGACACCGATCTCAGGTGACGCTAAAGACAATACCAGCTGATTCTAACCATCTGAATTCTTTCCTGCTCGTCCGAGCTCGTGACATTCTTGTCAACACCGAACCACAACCTTTATCCTCAGCTTCCGATTCCCATGCCGCTCATTGCACCTAATCATGACAATATGGGAGAGTACGAGAATTCCATAATAACCACTGATCGACTAATAGAATAAACACTCCGTCATATAGCAACCTTTCACTTAACTCATTTCAGGAGAACCATTGCAACACGCGACCGAATTCTCATAGCCGCAGAAAATACAACCTCAAGTTGTGGTCTAAACCACCATGACTCTTCCGGGATCCATATACACATAACATGCCATAATAACTTGAATGCCTCCAAGTAAAATCAATTACGGTGGACATCAAGCCTCACACGTATCGCCACAATCACATGTAAAACTTAACACTTTGAAGGAACTGATCATTGCCACCATCATGCCGATCCAACCATTGCTAACCGATCCAACTTCTTCTAATTTACTCCGGTATTGCCTTTGGAATAATAATAGCTCCATTCAAAATATGACAAACCCAATCCGAACTCATCTAGAAGGACTCTATTTCTTGAGACCAAGTTGTCTCAAAACCCACAAACTATCTCATACTCGCTTGTGCGCACATTCTCATGTTCAACTAGTACACCAATTATGATATTTCCTTTACGAATTTGAAGTTATTTTCTCCATTCCTCCAATGTAACACCGCAGGCCGATGATAACATAGAACGCTCCAAGCCCCTTTTCGTAATCCGCTGTAATGCTCGATACTTAACCATACTACGGACTTAATATCCTTAGGCATCCACGAGGACCGTCGTTAAGAGTCACCCACTCTGACTTGTTCCCAAATATGATCAAACTCCAAGTCTCTACTAGCACATGAACGCCCTCTCAAAGAAGCACCCGGCTGAATCACCTTTCTTGTACACCACGTCTACACGAAACATAAATCGTGAGTTTTCCCAAAGCCTGAACATGAATCGATAAGGCCAATTGTAGCACACATTCCTCAAATCCTTTGCTCAAATCACCACTGACATTCTCTTTCCTTAGTCGTAATAACCCACCAATATGCTAATAACCAGAAATCTCACAAGTAGATAACCATGCAATCCAATCGTAGGTGGTGGGGCTCTCCCACTTAGCTTGAAGCTACCATTACATAACCCTAGAACCTACCAAGATTCCTTCTTCCTCACTGATATGACCTTGTGCAATCAACCCGCCAAATTCCTCGAAATTTTCATATTAACCATTTCATGAATGCTCTGAATCCCTAGCCATATTTATATGTTCGACCTCATATCGGGTAGCCAGTAGAATTCTTCGCAGAAGCTTTGTCAACACCACAGAACCGTTAACCTGCTCACTAAAAATAACCCACCTGTGGAAATTCCATGCGGATATCTTCCAACAACGCTGCACCGAGTACAATTACCACGAAACAAATAAACCATCCTGAGCCAGTGCTCATTCACTAGCTTTACAAGTCCGTTCACTCCTCATGGACATCAACTAAAGGTGAGACAATACATTCCAATCCAAAGTCATGTTGTATCCTTCTTCATATCATGCAACTCCTTTCAGTCGTATCCATCCTTCCTTCGTATAGCAGCCAATATTCCAAATTAAGCCCGTAGACCTAGTCACTGTCCATCATGAATCCCAAATCACTCCAAAATTTCCTCAAGGCGTGTAGCTATCCTACCCCAGAACCCATATGATACTCTGCTACTCTCCCACTTTGGCCAAACCCTCATCCTTCGATGTCCAGTTATTACCTTAAACCAAAATTTATCTCTGTAGCACCTGAACCAACAGATCGCTGCCAACTCTAAACCCCCCCGAAGATCATCTTCCTTGAGCAATCAACATTAGGATCACTGATTAGATTCTAAACCACAACACACTGCGACCTCAGACAACCACTTCCCCGGCACCATTCACAATATCTTGCCCCAAAGGCAATTTGAAGAAGGCCATAACACCGGCAAACTTAACACATTCAATCGAAGATGACGACACCACATCACAGATGAAGATTCTACCACGCTCGAAAATACCAAGTCTCATTACTCTATCAACCCAAACCTAAATATTCTTAGCCCGATTGCCTTTCCTCCATTGGAAATAAAACACTGAAACTCTGAATCATGCATTGAGAAGAACCTCCTTTCAAATCATTCACTGTCCCAACACGTAGACAAGTATCCTACCATTACATCAATACTGCGCGATAACAACTCATGAACATCATAGCAATTGGTGCATAGCCCCGAAACCATTAGAAATACAGCTACTGAGCTGAGATGACAAAACATCATTCCACAAGGCGATGACATTAGCCCAATCGAATATGCAATGAGAAACATCCTGCACTACATCTGTAGTGCCATTAAAATTCCTCTATTCCCAATTTATAACAAGCGCTTCTCATCGCACAAGATTGAAGGGGAAGGTATTGAAGGCATAAACCTCAAAGGAATCAAATCGCACGATAAGGAATCAAGAATGGAAGTGCTCCTAACAGTCCTGTAGCCTCAACATAAGTACAGACGTCTCCGTACCGATCCGCAAGACTCTACTAGACTCGCTTATGACTCGTGAGACCTAAGTGAACCTAGTGCTCTAATACCATGTCGTCACAACCCAAAAATCTATTTAAGGTCGTGATGGTGCCTAACACCGTTGTCAGGCAAACCAACAATAATGATTGCCTTAGTTACTCATTTTAGTATTTTTGAAATCATAATTTCCTTCAATTAAGTAATAAGAGATAAAATTTACAGAATAAATGAAAAATGTTTTTCGCAACTACGATACTGAATAACTCATAAGTACCCCAAAAACCTGGTGTCACAAGTGCATGAGCATCAACTAAGTAGTAAAATAAAATACAGCATCTGTCCGGAATAAAAATTAGACAGGAGTAAATATAATTAACTCTAAAGGAGACTCTACTGGCTGTGGATCATAACAAAAGATGCAGCTCACCTAAGTCCCCGCAATGACCGCCTATGCTCTCACAAGGCTAATAGATATATATGTACCTGCACAAAAATATGCAGCAAGTGTAGTATGAATACAAAAATCAACGCGTACCCAGTAAGTATCCAGTCTAACCTCGAAGAAGTAGTGATGAGAGGTCGACTCCGACACTTACTATGGGCTAACAATAAAATACCAATGTTAATTAAGCATGGATTTTTCATAATATAACTGAAAACTCAATAACCGAAAATAATAAACAATCCACTTACTAATAGAAATTACCAATCATTTTTTCATCATCTAACAATCTATATCTCAAGCCACTGAAGCAATGCCAAGTATTATTAGTTCCAAAAAGTTATCATGCGCAAGTCAATGCCGAGGTCATACGGCCCGATCCAACATAAATATTTAAACTGTGTACTGCCGAGGGTCGAATGACGCGAACCATAGATGCATCTATTAACCTGCCGAGGCGAACGACCCGCTCCCATGAGAGTAGTGAAAATTTACCCCGATCGCGGAATATAGTTGCAACACAGCTGAACATAGATTTTCTCAAGTTATTATAATATTCCTCAATTCTTTCCAGAATGCGAAAATCAAATGAAAACCTTCAAATTTCAAAATCCTCAATTTCAACTCTTTTCAAGGCAATTAATAAGCATAATCAAATAACGGTATCAACAAGGCATGGTGTAAACCTAAAACTACCCGGATATTGCAATAATTAGTAGCTACGCACAGACTCTCGTCACCTCGTGCGTACGTAGCCCTCGCGAATAAGAGCACACATGAATTCAGTTTACCTATGGGGGAAATTTCCCTCTTATAAGGTTAGAAAAGAGACTTACCTTGCTCTGAAATTCCATAACCGGCTCCAAAGCCTTTCCAACAGCTCGAACCGATGCCCATCGCTCCAAAACTATTCAATAAATGTGCAAATTCATAAATATATACTCTAATACTCATTATAATTTAATTTACAACAATTTCTAACTCAGCTCGAAAAGTCGATAAAATCACCCTTGGGCCCACGTGCCCGAATTCTGAAAATTTCCGAAGATAAACACTATCCATAGGATTACGAACTCAAATATATAGTTTATCCTCAATTTCATGCCCAAATGTCAAAATTCAAGAATACCAATTTCTAGGTTTTCTGCCAAAAATCCCATTTCTACAAAGTTCCATGCTTAAATTCGTATAAAAAAATCATGTATTTAATTCACAATGTGAAGAAAACACTTACCCCATTGAAATTGATGAAGATGGCACTCCAAAAGTGCACCAAAATCGGCTCCCATGGGCGAAATGAAGTGAAATTGAACCCAACTCTCGTTTTAAGAAAAGCACTGCCCAACCACGATTTTTACTTCTGCGGTGATATGGTCGCTTCTTCGACAGCCTCTTCTGCGACTCCAAGTCTCGCGCCTGCGAGAAACCACGCTTCAACGGCCCATGTTGCGCATCTGCGCCCATGCTTCTGCGTCCCTTCTTGCGCAGGTGCGGTCCCGCTTCTGCGGAACTTGACTACATCTGCAGTCTCATGCTTCCCCAACTAATTTTGCTTTTGCGCCCCTCCTGGCCACTTCTGCGGCTCCGCACCTGCGGCCTAAACCTCGCAGGTGCGGTCACACCAGATATTAGCTGCCTCATTATTCCTTTAGTCCAAAAGTTGATCTGTTAACCATCTGGAATCCATCCGAGGCCCTGGTACCTCAACGAAATATACTAACACTCCCCAAAACACATTACGAACTTAGTCGAGGCCTCAAATCATGTTCTAACTTAATGAACTTTGAAATTCTAGATTTATACAATCGATGTCGAAACCTATCAAATCACGTCCGATTGACCTCAAATTTTGTACACAAGTCATAATTGACATTACTGACCTAATCCAACTTCCGGAATTGGAATCCTACCCCGATATCAAAAGGCCCACTCCCGGTCAAACTTCTTAAAATTATCCAAATTTCTAATTTTTGCCCAAATGACTCCAAAATGACCTACGGACCTTCGAATTTACATCCGGACGCGCTCCTAAGACCAGGATCACCATGCGGAGCTATTTCCAGACTCGAAATCCCAAACGAACATTGATAACATTAAAATATACTTCAACCCCAAATTTATAAAATCCTTCCAAAATACCAACTTTCCACAATAGGTGCCGAAATGCTCCTGGGTCATTCAAAACCCGATCCAGATATACGCCCAAGTCCAAAAACATCATACGAACCTATTGAGACTTTCAAATCCCGATTATGAGGTCGTTTACTGAAAAGTTAAACCTTAGTCAATTCTTCTAACTTAAAGCTTCCGAAATTAGAATTTTCTCTCCAAATCAACTCCGAATTTCCCGAATTTTAATTCCAACCACACGTACAAGTCATAATACCCAAAGTGAAGCTTCTCATGGCCTCAAACTACTGAATAATGCGCTAGAGTTCAAAATGACCGGTCGGGTCGTTACACGATCTATCTAACCCGTCAAGCGAACTTTCTTCTAACCAGCGTAGGTCTAAACTGAACGTAATATCCAAAAGAAATAATAATAAGATCTTTAAATAATATAAGCCTAGAACCCAAACACTACCGAGTTTGTTGTCTAAAATCCAGTCGTAAATTCATGAGCCTGTAATTGCAAGTCTTAATACATAAGTCTACAAGGCATTCCTGGGGAATAACTAATAATATTTGAAAAAATATGAAAGCATGAGAAGGATAGCTATCGCTGGGATAAAATCAACAGAACATGTACTCTGAGTCTAGAAAGTGTGCCTCTAGCCACGAGTTTCTTCACCTGCACACTCAACACCTATCACGCAATGTGGCAGGCCTAAACGAGCTAAGTATTTCCAAAGATACCCAACAAGCCTTGTTTACTACCCCCTAAGCGAAGGACAAGATTTTTCTAGACTAAACAATTATAATAAAAAGGCAATGATCATAACGTAATTAGTTTAATCAATTAGCAAAGAAATCTAGAAACTGAAACAAGTCATGACTCTGGGTTAAGCACTGAAAGTAAACATAGCTCAGATACTGTATTCTGAAAATCTTATCTAACAAACAATGGCACCTGCGAGTATGATGATGGCTAGCTCATTCTTCGGCCCTTGTGACTTTTGCACTTGGGTAGGTTTGCTACTTCTTCCAAACACATAAATTTAAAGACGTGAAACACCTGCAAGTGTGAAGCAACTAGCCTGGCGGCTATAACTCTCATACTTGGGGAAGTTTCCTACTTCTTTCAAAATACATGTGATCACATATATCTAATTTGAGTTGAATCTAAACAAAGCGAGCAATGACATAACAGAAATCAAATCAAACAAGAGATTTAATTACTTCTGATTTTTTGAGCTGGTTGAGTTATCAAGCAAGACAATTTACTTTCTGTAAGATAATCTGTGTCATGAACTAAGAATAGATTCATAACATTTAAGCAACCACAAGTTTTCCAACGAATAATATGAACTTTTATACTTAAGAACATTCAAGCATTTCTTATCGGATAATTCTCTTATTAAGCATTTTCTTGTTAAGCCCTTGCCTTACGAAAAATTATACAACTTACCTGAATTAATCGTCAAGATCTTCTACCAACTAATTCATATATTCAATCGTATCGAAAATCTATATTAAAGCTAAAACCATTAACGCAATGACAATTTTATTTCTTTTTTTCAAATTCAAGTTTTACTTAACCATAGATGGCTTCATATTGATTCTACGCATGAACTTCATCATCCATATGATCTAAATGCTATTATACACTATAAAATTTCTAATTTTAAAGTAGAGAGTAAATAAATTACCTTGAATATTGTCCTCAAAACCCTAGGTTTTGGGTCTTAAAGAGCTCCCCAAATTGTTGATAGAAACCTAGGATTTTGAGATTTCTAGATGTTAGACGATGTCAATCTAATATTTTCTTAACTTTAATCTTGTTAAAAACTCACGTTTAGTGTCGTAGAATGATCTTAACTTAACATTTCCTTGAAAGGAATAACCGTTAGCCATGGTTGGGGACAGTTGGTCATGGTTGGGGCAACCGTTGTTCACTGCTGGGGCAACCGTTGGCCATGGTTGGCCTAGACCTTCAGGATATTCCCCTTTTTCGCTTGCTGTAATTTTCCACAACTGGGGCAACCGTTGCCATGTTTGGAACTGTTGCCCACAGTTTGGCTGAGTCTCATTTGGATATTCTGCTACTATCTAATGAAAATGCTATAACTTCTTATAGAAATTTTAGAATAACAAACGGTTTAAAGTTCTAAAAATTAAACTCAAAGATCTTTCCTTTATATATATATATATATATATATATATATATATATGGTTCATAGTTTAACTCATTATACATTGAAAGATATGATCGTTTGAAATTAGGGAATGTGGAGCTATGTTCATTTTCTTCCTTTCCAATTCATTCAAAACTACTTCTACTGTAATAACCCGATCATTCGTTTTGAGTGTATTAGCCCCGATCCCCTATTTACTATTTTTCCCATATCTGTTCCTGCTTAAGTGACTTGCCGAGAGGTCTAGTTTTTGGTTTCAGAGTATTTTGGGACACTTAGTCCCTAAAAACAGAAGCTTAAGTCTCAGAATTTTGACCGTAGTCAGAAGTATGTGAAGACGACTCCGGAAGGGAGTTCCGTTGGTTCTGTTAGCTCCCTTGGGTGATTTCAGATTTAGGAGCGTATCCGGACTGTGAATTTGAGGTATGTAGCTAATTTAGGCTTGAAATGGCGAAAGTCAAATTTTTGGGAAGTTTGACCGGGGGGTGACTTTTTGATATTGGGGTCGGATTTTGATTCCTGAAGTTGGAGTAGGTCCGTAATGTTAAATATGACTTGTGTGCAAAATGTGAGGTCAATTGGATGCGGTTTGGTAGGTTTCGGCCTCGTTTGTGGAATTCAGAAGTTTAGAAGTTCTTTAAGCTTGAATCCGGGTGTAATTTGGTGTTTTGATGTTGTTTTGAGTGATTTGAAGATTCGACTAAGTTCGCGTGGGGTTATATGACTTGTTGGTATTTTTGGTTGAGGTCCCGGGCACCTCGGGTTTGTTTCGGATGCTTAACGGGTTGAGTTTTGGACTTGTGAGATTGCTGAAGCCTTCTGATATCCAGTAGTTTTGCACTTGCAGTGGGGGGGGCCGCATGTGCCTACTCGCACATGCGAAGGAAGGAGCGCAGAAGAAAAAGTTGAGGAGATGGCCATGGGTTGCAGGTGCGAGGGTGTTTCCGCATCTGCGAGCCCGCAGATGCGCCTGAAGCTCCGCGAATGCGGAAAGTGAATTGGAGGGGAGGATCGCAGAAGCGGACTTTGGTCCGCAGGTGCGACCACACGTACGCTGATGCAGACCCAACCCTTTTAATCATTCCCGCATGTGAGATGGAATTTCCGCAGGTGCGGCGTCACATATGCGACAGAAGGACCGCATGTGCGGAAGAACTGGGCAGAAAAATGGATTTTGAGGGTTTGATTCTGATTTCGATTTTGGGACTTTGAGAGCTCGGTGTGAGGCAATTTTTCGAGGGTTCTTCAAGAAGATTGTTGGGGTAAGTGATTCTAACTCGGATTGTACTATATTTCATGAATCTATTGCTATTTTCATCATCTAATTAGGGATTTGAGTTGTAAATTTGGGGAGAAATGGTAGAAACTTCATAGGCTAAAATTTCGAGTTTCGCAAGGTGATTTGAGGTTGGATTCGAGAAATTCTTGTATGGTTGGATTCATGAGTGGATGAGTGTTCATATTTTGTGACCTTTGTCAGATTTCGAGACGTGGGCCTGGGGGCGGGTTTGAGCCTATTTCGGATTTTGGCTTATAATTTCGTATTTTTCTTGTGAAATTGATTCTTTTAGCTTATATTAATTATATCATACTGCTCGTGGCTAGATTCAGAGTGTTTAGAGATTGATTCGAGGGGCAAGGGCATTGCAGAGTAGGAGTTTCCGCGGTTTGAGATAAGTAACAGTCTTAAATCTGGTTTTGAGGGTATGAAACCCCGAGGATTGGTATGATGTGAGTGTTTGGAGGTGACGCACATGCTAGATGAAGGGCGTGTGAGCGTGCACCGTGAGGGATTGTGACTTGGTCTGTCCTGTGAGACTGTAAAGTCGAATAGCCATTGTTATTACTTGTTTTTTCCTTGTCTTTGAGCAATTGACTGCCTTTCATGTTAGAAACTATGCTTAGGCCATATGATATCACTGTTGGGACCCGCATCAGCCATATACTTTTGAATTGATTGCTAATTGCTGTCTTGTACTCCGTCACAATCTTACTTGTGTGTTATATATCTGTTCCCTCTCATTTCTTGTTGATACTTGTTGTATTCTCTGTTTGGGCTGATTATTATGATATTCTGTGATCCCGAGGGACTGGAGAGGTTAGTGACTGAGGTAAGGCCTGAGTGCCGAACTGTGAACTATATGCGGGTATGTCGATCGGGTTGAACGCCGCAACGAGCCTTATGGCTATTTATGGACTGTGGACCGGGTTGCACACCGCAACGATCCTTATGGCTACTTATATGATTCGGGCCGGGCTGCACGCCGTAACGATATAGAGCTTGGGCTGAAATGAGCCCCTCTAGAGTCTGCACACCCCCAGTGAGTGCAGGTACCTATTGAGAGTGTGTATTGAGGGCTGGGAGCTGAGAGTATGAGCTGTTGAGATGAGCTGAGTGACTGCTGCCTTGAGAGGCTGTACTTGCTTTAATTATTGTTGCACTTATGTTGTTATCTGTTGTTGTTGTGAAATTACTGGAAGATTCATATTTGTTTTACTTGAGCTCGGACTGATTTGACTTATACCACCTGATTTGAAAGCAAGTTCACTCTTACTGAAAACTTTTGAAATGATTTGAAATTTTATAGCTTGTCACTGCTTCTCAGTTCCTTATTTAATTCTGTTACTTGCTAAGTTGGTTGTACTCATGCTACACCCTGCACTTCATGTGCAGATCCAGGTGTGTACGGTTCTGACGGTCGCTGAGTTCGTGTGCGGGCTGATTATCAGAGACTTACGAGGTAGCTGCCGGCGTCCACAGTCCTTGTTTCTCCTTTCTTATTATCTTTCTCTCTTGTATTGGCATTTGGCACAGACTGTAGTCGACTCTGTTTTCATATTGGATGTTAGGTGCTCATGACTTAGTGACACCCCGATGTCGGGCTATCATTTCGTACTTGTGTTTTGGATTTTTACCCCGTTATTTTATAAACCTTCAGTTAATTTAATTGTTTTAGATCATTTCTGTTATATATTGGAGGTATATTAAGAATGTCGGCTTGCCTTTTTTTACGATAGGCACCATCACGACGGGTCAGGTTTTGGGTCGTGATATCTACCCTATACTAATTAAACATCCCTACGACCTTCGGAACATAAGGTCTACGGGGCCTTCCAATTTATTCCGATATTTTTTTTTGATTTTTATATCTAATGGCTGTTGTACACACCTATAACAAAACATTAATATTTGAATCTTATTTGACTGTTATACACAATAATTATTCAAAAAGTAAAAAGTTTCATTTTTTAAATGATATAAAAGATAAAAATAAATTATTTAAATTTAATGACTCATTTCTAACTACCAAGTATGTATTGAGGTAATATTCTTTGTTAAAAAGGGTGTATTTTGTTTAATATTCAATTATTTGGCCAAAATAGTAGATCTATTATTCATTAACTTAGAGATTTTATCTCAATATGTGATTTCATGACAGCTAAGCATTACTAGATCTTTTTGATTATCAAAATAAATGTCTAGCAACTGAAGTAAAAAATAGCAAAATCAATTAATATTTGAGTAGGTCTATTATGGAAGGATAATTTTATAAAGAGTATAACGTTATAATGATGGTCACTGCTATTATAGGTAGAATGTTGTTATACAGAGATGAAGTATAACATAAAAGATTAATTCGAAAGAAAAACTTGACTACTATAGTGAGATATTATTATGATGAATAATTATTATAAAGGAGTGTGATTGTAGTTCTAAATACAAATTCGTGTGCAAATTAAATAGTAACAATATCAATATATTTACGTAAAATATGTGTACACCACTGATGCTATCAAGTTCTTGCCTTCTTATATTGTGATTACTTGTATGCTTAATTAGGTTGAGATTTTTGTGAAAAACACCTGCCTAGAAATCTTGCAAACTTTGGTTCATCGAAAATAATTATGATGCATGAACTAGCCATGATACATTCGAAGAATTCAAGATGTCCAAAAGAAAAAGATGATTAGCTTGAAAGGAACCCTCAAGCTAAACAAGATCAGAGCAATCACTACTAGAAATTTTTCAAAAACCGACCGTGGTCTACCGACCAATTAAAATTAATATTAAAAAAACCGACCATAATCGGTCGGTTAATTCGGCTGGTCATTTTAAAAAACCGACCGAATTCAGTTGGTAATTTTATTTTTTAATAAAACCTAAAGAGTATAAATAAAATAAAAGACAGTCTTAAAACAAAATGCACTAATAGTCTAGTAGTAGAATAGAATCACGGCACAGTACAGACCCCGATTCGATTCTCAAATGATGTATTTTTTAATTACATAATTAAAATACTGACCGATTTTGGTCGGAAAAAACCGACCAACTTTGGTCGATTTTTTCGGCAAATTTTGTTTTTTGAATTTAATTGACTGACTAAAGTTGGTCGGTAATTTTTGACCAACTTTGGTCGATATGCCCTTCCGACCTTCAAAATACCGACCACACGTTAATGGTCGCATTTTGGACAGTTATTGGCCATTACCGACCTACTTTGGTCGGTTTTTTTGGACGATTTTTGCCAAATTTCTAGTAGTGAATCTTTCACAAAAGAAAGTGTAGTAAAGTATTTCCAATTATATTAAAATAGAAAGATAAGAAGAAAGGGATCTCATACTGATGTTAGGCCAAAATGCAATACGTTTAGCACATTACTCGTACTATATTTTGTTGGTTTAGTGATTTATTGTGCGATATTTGAGCTAAATTATATTGTTTTATGTGTAGGAACATCAGAAGAAATAGTCGAATGAAAGTTGCACAAAAAGAGGACAAAAATGCAAGAAAAGAGCGCAAAAGCATCAAGTACCCAAACCATGCTACAGACCAGGCTTCACGAGGTCTATAGCAAGGTTGACCGCGCTATAGACTATAGCCAGGTTGACCGCGCTACAGACCAGGTTTTGCGAGGTCTATAGCCATCTTGACCGCGCTACAGACCAGGCTTCAAAAGATGTATATCCAGGTGATTAAAAGTCGTGGGATAAAAGACTCCGACCCGAATTTGGACACAAGGACTTCGACCCAAACCTATAAATACTTTGATGGGTTGGACACTATTTTGGAGAAGAAAAGGGCTACAGAGCACGGTGGAGCACAAATCAAATGAGTTTTTCCTTCGTTTATCTCAGTACTTTGTAGTTTAATGTCTTTAAACATCATGATGATTGTTGATACATTTATGAGTAGCTAAATTTTCTAATCTACGGTTTGATGGAACCTATTGGAGGATGAGTTTCTACTATGTTTAATATAGATTTTCCTTTGATTGTTCTCTACTTGTTCAACTACGTTTACATTGTGGTTGATTGAAGAGCTCTCAATTGACTGTGCCTATTTAGTGTGTATTTCTTTAAAAACGGTACATATTTAGGTAGTTATTGAACAACATCACTCCTAACGTATGTGAGGACTCAATACGAAGGGTTTAAAAATGGGACTAGGAATAAAGAAACCTTGGTGCGATCCTAGTGAGCGGTGAATTAGAGCCAGCTAGCGTAGTTCAGAAGAATACGTCTAGTAAATTATGATAGTTACTCGGAAAAGAATTAGGACACTCAAATTACTCACGATCGGTAGATAATACTTAGGCGAATTTATAGGAAACGTAACTGGGAGGATTCTAACAATAGGGAAAATCATAACCCTAGACTTTTTCAAATCTTGTCCACAACCTTTTCTCTATTAGTTATAAATTACTACATTTTTACTTACTTTGCTCTTAGTTAGTAAACACTCAAATCGTTATTTAATATTTCTGAAGGTTGAATACTTGAATTCGTGCGAAACTAGTTGTTGTAATTAGTAGGTTAATTCCCTGTGGGATTCGACTCCGGACTTGTAAACCAGATAATATTTGCAATGACCTTTAGACCTCTTAGGAGGCATAGTTGGGCGTGAGTCAAATTTTGGCGCCGTTGCCGGGGAGTTAACAGTATTATTAATTACGGCTAAAAGAATTGTTATAATTTGTAGCTTATTCAGCTTTCTCGACTTGAAATTCATTATATTGAAACTGTAACGTTTGTAGTCTTGTGTGTTATATGTGCATGCCTAGAAACTCCTTAAGAATTGGTGAATTGTACGAAGCATTATCGGACCCTGAGAAAGCTTTCAAGGCACTAAATCGAGCAAACAAGAAAGAAAAACGACAACAGAACTCAACGGAATGAATCCAACTAGACATGGGTGACGTAATAAAAAATCAAAAATAATGTGAATGACCCGAACAATCAGGGTGTGGAACCTTTTGTGCCAGAAGCAACCTTGTATGATTGGGCACAACCCACCACTGAAAATCTGGCAACCGCAATTGCAGTACCTCAGATACAAGCAAAATTATTTCAAATCATAAATAACATACTACATCTGCTGCAGAACAAGGGATTGTTCTTAGGGTCTTACATTGAAGATCCATAACAACATCTAAAACAATTCCTGTAGATTTGTGTCACGCAAAGGCAACCGAATGTGACACCGGAAGCAATGAGACTGTTGTTGTTTCCATTCTAGGTGACTGGAGAAGCTCAGGCTTGGCTTAATTCGCTCCCAATAAACTCCATCACCACTTGGGAGGAATTAGTCAAGCAGCTTTTGAACAAGTTCTACCCACACAATAAGGCTGCCAAGCAACTTGATGAGATATTGAGCTTCAGGCAGCTGAAACATTGCAAGAAATATGGGAGAGGTTCAAAGGTATAATGGTTATGTGTCCACATCATGGCATTCCAGATCAGATATTGGGGCAAATGTTCTACATGGGAGTGGCAGATAGCTTGAAGGCCAATGTTGATGATTCAGCAGGTGGAGCATTTTTGAGCAAATCATTCAGGGAATGTAAGGTCTTGATAAAATGGCTCAAAACTCAGGATGGATGACAAGAGACACTACAATCACACCTGTAGTTCACTCAGTAGCTTTGGACCCAAACAACTCCATAACCGAGAATATGGCCACTCTGATGATGTAAATGAGTATCCTCACTAAGAAGATTTATGAATCAGGCTAAAAGCAGGTAACACATAGTTGACATGACTAATGGGGGCTTATGTACACCATGCATTAACCAACCATATGTGTGTTCGTGGAGTGGTGAACATGAAAGTGACAATCAAAGCTACCAAGAGAATATGAACTATGTGGGAAATTATGGAGGCCAGATGCAAGGTGGTCAGAATTGGGGGTAGCAGAATCAACAATATAGACCAGCACAACAATAGTACAATAACAACAACAATTCTGGAGTTATGCAACCACATGGTCAAGTCGTGCCTTACCAAAGGCAACAGGGATACAATAAGCAAAATCAGCAGTTGGCTTATCAATAACCTCAACAGTAATAGTTAGTGAGACAAGATGATGGGTTGTCTGAAATTAAAGGAATGCTACAACAACTGATTGGGTCCAATGGAAAAATGCAAGAGAAGGTGGACGCACATGACTCAACGATAAAAGGCATTGAGATTCAATTAGGCAAGATATCTATGGCTCTGCACAATCGTTCCCAAGGGACTTTACCTGCAGACACACATGCCGATCTGAAAGAGCAGGGTCTGAAGCAGTTGATGGTGGTGAGTCTGAGAAATGATAGAGATATTTACCTAGAGCAAGAAATTGCTCACAAAAGTCGACTAATTGAGATACTCGTGCCAGTACCGATTAAGGTAGATAAGTCAACTGAGCTAACATAAGTAAGAATCCAGCCAGAATAAGAGGAAATAAATAAGGAAAAAAAGGTTGAAAAGAAGGCTGAGGGAGTGCAAGAGAAGGAAGTAGAAAAAGTGCCTGAGTATGATCGAACTCAAGTCAAGAGACCGCCAACACCCTTCCCGCAGTTGGCCAAATATCAGAAGGATGAGCAGTATAAGAAATTCATGGAAATGCTAAAGCAGATTCAAGTGAACATTCCACTGATTTATTCCTTGAGGGAGATTCCTGGTTATGCAAAAATGATGAAGGACTTGATGTCTCGCAAGTTTGACTTTCAAGACTTGGCAACTGTTACACTAACTCAGACCTGTAGTGCTATCGTGACGAGACCCATAGCTGAGAAGCTAGCCGACCCAGGGAGTTTCACAATCCCATGCACAATAGGCAGCTATGCTTTTGCTAAAGCATTATGTGATTTAGGGGCAAGCATAAACTTGATGCCCTTAGCTATCTATAAAAGGTTAGGCATTGGTAGAGCGAGACCCACATCCATGTTACTACAGCTAGCTGACCGAACGGTTAAGAGGCCATCAGGTATAATTGATGATGTACTTGTGCAGGTTGGAAAGTTTGTGTTTCTGGCAGATTTTATCATTCTGGACTGCCTGGTTGATGAGGAGATTCCCATAATTTTGGGAAGGCCATTCTTGGACACTGGGAGAGATTTAATTGATTGTGAAACTGAGGAGCTAAAGATGAGACTGAACGATGAAGAGATAACGTTCAATGTGCAGAAGTCTATGCGGTGACCAAGTGAGTTTGCTAACTGCTCTCTGATAGAAGTTGTGGATGTGATTTTGGAGGAGTAAGATGAGGCACTGAATGCATAAGACCCCCTAGCAGCCTGCCTGATGAACCTAGAAGAGGTAGATGGTGAGAACTTGACGGAGTGGGTGTTGAACCTTGAAGGCCAAGGGTACTGGAAAAGAGATCTCAAATTCGAGCCTTTACACTTAAAGAAAGAAAGACCCCTACAGCTAAGCCATCAATCAAAGAGATGCCACAGTTGGAGTTGAAACCCTTGCCGTCCCACCTTGGTTATGCTTTCTTGGGACCTAGTTCGACATTGCCTGTTATTATCTCATCCGTTTTGTTAGATGTGCAGGTAGAACAACTTTTGCAGGTTCTAAAGGAGTAAAAGATTGCAATTGGGTGGACCATTGCCGACATAAAGGGTATCAGTCCAATGTTTTGTATGCATAAGATTCTACTGGAAGATGGGCAAAAACCTTCCAGAGAACATCAAATAAGACTGAATCCCAACATGAAATAAGTGGTGAAGAAAGAAGTGATCAAGTGGTTAGATGCGGGAATCATCTTCCCCATCTCTGACAGTAACTGGGTCAACCCAGTTCAGTGTGTGCCAAAGAAGGGTGGAATGACTGTAGTGCAAAATGAGAATAACGAGTTTATCTCAACAAGAACAGTCACAGGATGTCGAATCTGTATGGATTATAGAAGATTGAACAAGGCCACCCAAACAGACTATTTTCCACTACCATTCATTGATAAGATGCTAGATAGATTGGCGGGGAGGTCCCACTTTTGCTTCCTGGATGGATACTCGAGGTATAACAAGATCTCTATTGCTCCGGAGGATAGAGAGAAAACGTCATTCACCTATCCGTATGACATCTATGCCTTTTGGAGAATGCCATTTGGCCTATGCAACGCACCCGCCATATTCCAAAGGTGCATGATGGCCATCTTCACAGATATGGTAGAAGACATAATGGAGGTTTTTGTGGATGATTTCTCAGTGGTGGGGAACTCATTCGATGAGTGCCTTAGGAACTTGAAAAGAGTATTGAAGAGGTGTATGAAGACTAATCTGGTACTGAACTTAGAAAAGTGCCATTTCATAGTACATGCAGGTATAGTCTTGGGACACTTAGTATCAAGTAAGGGCATTGAAGTGGACCGTGCTAAGGTTGATATAATTGAGAAGTTACCTCCACCCACTTCTGTCAAGGCCATAAGAAGTTTCCTTGGTCATGTCGGTTTCTACAGGCGATTTATAAAAGATTTTTCCAAAATTGCTAACCCTTTGTGTAAATTTTCTTGAAAAAGATCTCCCCTTTGTGTTTTCTGATGAATGCAGGGTAGCGTTTGAAGAGTTGAAGAAGATACTGGTGACTGTACCAATCATAGTGGCACCCGACTGGGCACAACCTTTTGAGCTGATATGTGATGCAAGCGACTATGCTGTGGGAGCAGTTCTTGGTAAGAGAAAAGATAAAGTCATGCATCCAATCTCCTATGCCGATATTGAAAATTACCTGGCGAGTGGTATTGTTCCCTATGACTTGTCCTCTGTGCTGAAGAAAAATTTCTTTCGTGATGTATTTCTGGGATGAACCATATTTGTTTAGGATTTGTATTGATAACATGATCCGGAGATGTATTCCTGATATAGACCAAGCTTTTGTATTGCAGGCATGTCATGTTTCGTCTTATGAAGGCTATTTTGGAGGAGTAAAGATAGCTGCTAAAGTGTTGGAGTCGGGCTTTTATTGGCCGACATTGTTTAAAGATGCACACTTTTGAGTGAAAAGCTGTGATGAGTGCCAACGGACGGGGAATATTGCCCGTCGACATGAGATGCCGATGAACCCAATTCAGGAGGCGGAAGTATTTGATGTATGTGGAATCGATTTTATGGGATCATTTATCAGCTCATATAGCAACAAGTACATACTGGTAGTTGTGGACTATGTCTCAAAATGGGTAGAAGCCGTGACACTCCCAACAAATAATGCCAAGGGATTTATTGGTTTCCTGAGAAAAAAATATCTTCACCGATTTGGTACTCCAAGAGCGATTATCAGTGATGGAGGCATCCACTTCTGCAACTAAGCATTTGCAAAATTGTTGGAGAAATATGACGTTCGCCATAAGGTTGCCACTCCGTATCACCCACAAACAAGTGAGCAAGTGGAGGTGTCGAAAAGAGAAATCAAGAGTGTCTTGACCAAAACTGTAATGCTACTCGGACTAATTGGCAAGAAAATTGGATGATGCACTATGGGCCTACCTACCGCACTGCATTCAAAACTCCAATTGGTATGTCACCGTACAAATTGTTGTTTAGAAAGGCATGTCACTTACCGGTGGAGTTAGAGTATAGAACCTTCTGGGCGTTAAGGCAATTAAATCTGGACTTGGAGGCCGCTGGAACGAGTAGAGTCACAGAGATGTATGAACATGATGAGTTCCGTTACCATGCTTTTGAGAGTACAAGGCTATATAAGGAAAGAATAAAGATGATTGAAGCGTATTTTTCAAAAGAGTGGGGTACAGAAAGCACAAATTTCCAATCATTGTGGGATTGAATATCTGAATCCGTGGACTACCACAATCTGGTTCCGAGTCCTTTATTTTAAAATACTTGTTTTATTTATAAATAAAAAAATAAAATTCTAAATAAAATTCACAAAAATATTCTTGAGCGAAATTTTAAACTTGGAGATGTGGTATTGTTATACAATTCAAGATTGAAGTTGTTTCCGGGCAAGTTGAAGTCAAAATGGTCAGGACCATTCCGTGTGGTAGAGATGCATCCCACAGAGCCGTAGAAATTGCATCAAAAGGTGGCTCTCACAAGTTTAGAGTCAATGGGCAAAGGTTGAAACATTACTTGGGCATGGATGAGGAAAACGTTGTATCAGTGACTCATTTACAAGAACCTAAAATGTTGAGTGAACCTTAAATTCGATTGCCTGCATCATGCCACGACATTAAATCAGATGCTTTGTGAGAGGCAACCCATTATAATGTTTTATTAGTCATGCTGTGATGTTAACTAAGGCGTTCGTTGTGAGGCAACCCAATTCGTAGTTTATTTTAGCGTAACTAGAATTTTTGTTTTTGTTTGTAGGCACTAACAAGTTTTTAGTTAAGTCTTGGTGTGTGAATAGGTACTGGAGCACGCTGGGAGGTCATAGTGCTTGGAGTCATTCACACAATGGAATAAAAATCACTTTAGTACGCTCCAGAGCACGTTGCCTACCTCGTGTCGCACAAGCATACAACATAGTGGACCTGGCAGTAGACCTCGCGGCGCCAGGTTCCTAGCGCACTAGGCTAGGCTGCTTTTCTCGCGTCTCCAAGGTCCTTTCTCACTGTAGAGCTCGAGTATCCTGGTCCCTTGCTCTCTGCCACCCTCGCGTCACCAGGGCTATAGCGAGATCCACCTCGCGGCAGACCTCGCGATGCCAGGTAAGTAATATTTTTTTTCTATTTATTTTTTTCTCTTCTTAATTCCTTATCCTAAAATAAACACCCTTAATTAACCAACTACCCGCCCAGCCCTTCCAAAACATAACCCACGCCCAAACCCTCCTTAAACATAAAACTGCCCTACCACACTGCCCGCTCAAATTTCCCCCTCCCCCCTCACACACAAAATCCGTTGAAGCCATTCATTCATCTATTACTTCACTCACTAGCAACATCAATTGAAGAGCAATTTCCCCTCCTAAGCATCTAAGGTATGGTCTCTAACTCTTTTCTTTGCCAAATTTCGAATTATGAAAAGTAATGAAATTGAATAACTTTTGGGGTTGTTCTTCATAGTAACAATGCGCTTGTTTGTCCTAACCCCATAGGAATGGTATTGTTATTGTGTACAAAAGTGGTAGCACGAAATTCTCAAGCCGATTTTGGAGGCTGAGACAATCCCTCATTCCTACAAGCACTTCCATGGCACTACTGCACACTAAGTGTTTGTCAAAATACCTCAAAGGCATTCTTTGTTCCTATTGAAGCCCCAGTCTCTGGGATTGTAATAATAGTACTATGTCACCTTGCACCACTTGAAAATTTAAGTGTGTGGTGGCTCACCGGTAGCCATATGCTTAGAAATTGTAGTAGACATCATTGTGTCATTGCTTGATTCTCATGCAAAAACAAAGAGGTAAAGTCTGAGTAATCTCGAATATTGTTGAACATCATGTGATGAACTCTTAGTGTGGGGTTGCAAGACCATGTTTTGAAGTGATCCAATGCTTCTAAGACTAACTAATATCTACTTGTGTAGGTACGAATATGCCTCCTAAGAAGGACAACGGTAAAGGCAAGGGCAAAGACACTGCTCCCACCAAAGCGAAGGCTTCCTCCGCACCTCCACTGAAAAAGAGGAAAGGAGGGGAAGCCATTTCAAGTGAGGGCACATGATTTCACAAGGGATAGGTGACATTATTAGATTTCTCTTTGATGTTAAGTGTTCAAGCCATGAATGCATTGTGATATTGTGTCGGTTTGTGAGGTTAGGATTGTTATAAACATGTTGTCTTTTTGTTGAATAAATTTTTGAAGTATGCCATAAAGTAAAGGGAAGTTTGAAGGCATATGCTAAAGTTTATTTTGTTGCTATCAACCATAGTCATATGTATGGTGTGCTTTGGATGTGCTAAAAGAAAATAAAAGTGCTATAGGAATTGGTGGTTGACTTGAGGACGAGCAACGTTTAAGTGTGGGGTGGTGATGTTAGGCCAAAATGCTATACTTTTAGCACATTACTCGCCCTATATTTTGTTGGTTTAGTGATTTATTGTGCGACATTTGAGCTAAATTATGTTGTTTTATGTGTAGGAACATCGGAAGAAATTGTCGAATGAAAGTTGCACAAAAAGAGGACAAAAATGCAAGAAAAGAGAGCAAAAGCATCAAGTACCCAAACCGTGCTACAGACCAGGCTTCGCGAGGTTTATAGCCAGGTTGACCGCGCTATAGACCAGGCTTCTCGAGGTCTAGAGCTAGGTTGACTACGCTATAGACCAGGCTTCACGAGTCTATAGCCAGCTTGATCGCGCTACAGACCAGGCTTCGCGAGGTTTATAGCCAGCTGATTAAAAGTTGAGGGTTAAAAGACTCCGACCCGGATTTGTACTCCAGGACTTCAACCCTAACATATAAATACTTCCCTAATGAGTTGATAATGGCTTGAACACTATTTTGAAGAATAAAAAGGCTACAGAGCATGGTGGAGCAAGAATCAAATGAGTTTTCCCTCCGTTTATCTCTGTACTTTGTAGTTTAATATCTTTAAACATCATGATGATTGTTGATACATTTATGAGTAGCTAAACTTTCTAATCTAGGGTTTGATGGAACCTATTGGGGGATAATTTTCTACTACGTTTAATATAGATTTGCCTATGATTGTTCTCTACTTATTCAACTATGTTTACATTGTGGCTGATTGAAGAGCTCTCAATCGACTGTGCCTATTTAGTGTGTATTTCTTGGAAAATGGTACTTATTTTGGTAGTTGTTGAACAACATCACTCCTAACGTATGTGAGGAATCAATACGAAGGGCTTAAAGGTGGGATTAGGTATAACGAAACCTTGGTGCGATCCAAGTGAGCGGTGAATTAGAGCCAGCTAGCGTAGTTCGGAAGAATACGTCTAGTAAATTGTGATAGTTACTCGGAAGAGAATTACGATACTCAAAGTACTCAAGATCGATATAGAATACTTAGGCAAATTTGTAGGAAACATAGCGGGGAGGATTCTGACAATATGGAAAATCATAACCCTAGACTTTTCCAAATCTTGTCCACAACCTTTCCTTTATTAGTTATAAATTACTGCATTTTTACTTACTTTGCTCTTAGTTAGTAAACATTCAAATTGTTATTTAATATTTTAGAAGGTTGAATACTTGAATTCGTGCGCAACTAGTGGTTGTAATTAGTAGGTTAATTCCCTGTAGGATTTGACTCCGAAATTGTAAACTGGATTATATTTGTAACGACCACTAGACCTCTTAGGAGGCATAGTTGGGCGTGATCACATACTTTCTCCCAAACAAGTTAAATGAGGTAATCAAGGGACATGAGAAACAAATTCTGATTTAGGGTCTGTTCAATGTATTTTCATAGAATTTACTTGTGTTTACCCGAAAAACGGATAGAGTTGAATTTATACGTAGTTCTAAGGATACGTGATATAAATTGATACAAATTGGGAAATATATGTAAATGAATATCGAAATTAGTTATAAAAGAAATGAATGCAAACCAAATGAACTAGTTGGACTTAGCCTTCAAGTTTTATCACCTCCAAATTGATTGAAGAATGACTGGTAGAAGAAACAATATGACTAAATATCAAAAACCCAAAAAGGATAGTGTTTGCTCTCTTTTCTATATATCTCAGAATGAATCTATCCTTGTTACAAATGATAACAACTCTTAATATAGTGGGGAAATACTATTTTGGATATAATTAAAAATACATAGTGGGGATTCCATGATAAATTAATTAATTAGCTTTTCCTTGATTCGAACCGTGATATCCGTCGAGATTTTCTCCCCAATTGCGGCTATAAAGCCTTTTTTGTTTCTTGGCTCGATCTCAATCTTGGGAGGTCTCTGGTTCTCGAGATCGATCTTGACTCGATCTCGATCTTGGCCGGTCTCAGTATTGATCGGTCTCTGGGTCTCGAGATTGATCTTGACTCGATCTCGATCTTGATTGGTCTCGATCTTGATCGGTCTCTGGGGCTTGAGCTCTACAACCTAACTTCGCATCATGGCTCGATATTACAATGATAAACCTTGGACCATCATGTTCCAATCTCGATTAGTCATAAGAAGGGCAAACTCAGTTTTGACTGTATACAGATAGTCCTCTCATTTCTCGAAAAGAAGATGACGAGAAACGATATGAATTTCCGAACTTCGACTTGGTGGATGATGATGTCAGCGACGAGCCCGATTATGATGTATGTTACAAAATGTCCCATCGGTCTAGTTACCAAGGCATTAAATGTCTGTCAGTCGTTGGTTGGCCACTTCCAGTTCTGAACCGTCCTTACCAGGCTATAAATATTCAAACTCTCATTCTCATCCAAACTTTTCACTCAAAAGCTTCTTCTCTATTCTTGTACCTTTTCAGAAAATCCCTTTGCTTCGTACACATTACATCACATGCAACCCTAATTCTCTTTTCCTTTATTCATCAATGGAGAAAACCTCCAAAACGGTACTGTAAAAAGATGCCACTTCTTCATCATGACCTGCCAGCGGCGAGGATGCGGCGGAGCCCCGCCCCGAGGAGTTTGTTCCGGTAGGGTGCTCAACTGTCATCAATTTTAAGGTTGAAAAATCTTCTTCGGTACCGGGCCGATGTGAGCCGATCTCGAGGTATCAGTGTTCAATCACCGAGAAAATTCCTGACAAAGTAAAACAGGAATACAACTGGGGCAACAAGCATGTGGAAGGGTTCTTAAGCATTTATACTTGTCCTTTAATGTTGGGCCCATTAGATCCTGTCATCATCGCCTTTTGCAAAAGGTATGACGTGAACCTTGAACAGTTCCACCCTTCTTTTTAGAGAATAGTAATTCTCCTCCGATTCTTCTCAAGCAAAATCGAGGGGTGTTCTTTCACCCTTGATCACCTTATGCGCTTTATAGTCCCTGACTCTATCGAGGAGGGTTAATCAAGCATGCTCGCCGAGTCACCAAAGAGCCATTCTCGAGTATAGATGAGACTCGTGATCGAGGTTGGATGGGCCGATTTGTTCGAGTCAAAACCTCAGATATGATCCCTGTCGATGACATGCCATTTCCTGATAAATGGAATATGAACCGTGAGTACTTATTTCCCTTCGAGCGTTTTAATTTGTGACTGCCTTCCATTTTTTAATTTGTGACTGCCTTCCATTTTCTTGATCTACTTTTTCTTTCCTGTTATAGCTGTGGCTTGGATGCCAGAACCAATTCCAGACCTTAAATAATGGGTTGAAGGTCTGGTGCTGCAGAGACCGTACTCCGAGCATGCTTGGTTGGAACTATCAAAGGGTCGATGGGAGGCCCGTAGTCATGGTAAGTTTCTTTCTTAGTTTGTTTGTGGTTCGATCTTCTTCACTTGCTTACCCTCTTTTTTCCTTTGTAGAACTTGGGAAGGATGTTGCCATAAGGCCCCCATATGGTGATGAAGAGGTCCCTTCCCCGAAGCAGGTTAAAGATAAGAAGAGAAATAATGTACCGATTTCCCCAGTCTCGGAAAAGAAAAAACCGACAAAGAGAACTCGCAAGCCAAATGGGGGCTCCGGTGTCATGCCTTTAGACTCGATCCGCCGATTAAGCGACGAGCCCGAAGAAGGAGAAAAGGAATTAGCCTGTGTACGGGCTAATGTTGTGATACAACAATCATCCGAATCGGCGGAGGTAGATAAGGGAGCTTTGACCATAATTCCTGAACAAGGAAAAGTTGAGACTATTCCATCTCGAGCTGAGATGGTTGAAGGAGAGACCGAAGGCAGGACTTCTCGGGCAGTAGAAGATATTTTGAGGGATGAGCTCGGAATAGTTTATATTACTGGGTCCTCTCAGTTTTCGGATGCTATGATCTGCGAGGTCAGCATGTTGGAAGGTCGATCATACGAGGGCATTAAGGGGTCGACCGATATCCATGGCTTTTTGGACGGGCTCGAGTCCGCTGCTTCGGAGGATATTACCAGGTTCGATGGATTACTAGTACCGAAGAAAATATCATGGTCGGATGCTGTCGAATCTTCGTCGGGCCCAAAATTGGTGGACCGATTCCCGGCCCCGAGTGTTGATCCCGACCGTAGGCAGAAAATAGTACTCTCCGTCCCGGAGAATGCCCGAGTTTTCTCTCCCCCTGTGGGGATTGCTAGTTACCTTCGGTCCTTGGTGACCGAAGAGGATCAAACAGTGATGAATGCGGTAGAACCCGCCTGCCTTTTCAACGAGGCCCAACATGCTCTGAATCAGGTAACTTTGATGGCATCTCTGCTGTTTCTTTTCCACTTAGAGTTGAAGTTAATTCTAACATTTTCCTATGTTTGTAGGCTTCGGTGTTGCATCACGAGGCCTTCCTCTGAATCCGAGAGGAGCATGAGGCTGAGGTTCGGAACCTCACTGAGAAGAGTGACTCCTACAAACTTCTTAGTGAGAAACTTCGAGCATATTTGGCAGCGGCTCGGGAAGAGCACGAGGAAATGGCTGAGCAGGTATTCCGAATTCTCCACAATAGTGAATATGAATTGGAGATAACCACTAACGATCTGATTCTATAGGTTCGGCAGAGGCGTGAACAGATCGGACGGCTCAATTCGTAGGTAGATGAGCTAATGGCCGAAGAGGAAAAATTCAAAAAGAATATGGATATCCTCATCTCGAAAAAGGAAGCCATTCAAGCTCAATTGGAGTTGGCTGAGGCCCAGCTTCGGGCTGCAATAGAAAATGCCACGGTGAAGATCGAGATGATTAAGGAGCTTCAACATCAGTTAGATTTGGCCACTTCAGATAAAGCAAGCTTGGATAATGAACTTGAAGTGGCCAGATCCGAGGTGGCCATAGCTAAATCTGAAGTGGCCGTAGCTATATCTGAGGTCAATGCTAAATGGCAGGCTCAGAGGGAGGCTCTCAAGGAGGTCAGTGCTCAGGGCTTCGATGTTAAGGCCGAAAGTTAAAATCCGAAGGCGGAGGAAGCCAGGTCTTGAAGGCTGTCCTTCCCTGAGGAAGACTCCGATAGCTCGAGCGAATCTGAAGATGGGGAAAATCCCGAGGACGCAGCCTCCGATGAAGACCGAGCCACTTAGGACATTAAGTTCTTTGTTTTTCTTTTGTATTTATTCTGGGCCGATTTGGCCTCTTGTAAAAACCTTTGAATATAAACATAAGGCTTTTCTCGTCTTTTTGGTTTTTTATGTTTTTCCTTTGCTTTTCTATACTTTACAAAGGTCAAAAATGCCTTAGCATAAAATTGTATTCGAGGGTTCGGCAAACCTTGCCTTTATTTCCCTTATGCCTTATAAATTTATGAAGTTGTATTCTGAGGTCTGAGGTTCAGACAATTTGATTAAAACCGAACTAGTGTAGCCCTTAGGTTTTACAATCGAGTGAGTGCTTGCTCGAACTCAAAGTAAGGTGACCCTTAGGTTTTTAGTTGAGCGAGGATGATCTGTCAAACTCAAAGCAGAAAATAGCCCTTAGGCTTTTGTAAAAAGATTGTTTATGGCTTTGTCCCCTTTTCGGCTTTTGTTTGCAAAACTTGTAATGCCTTAGCATGAAATAGGGAATTTTTCGCGAGTTCGAACAATTTTGTACTCATTAGAGTTTTCGAGGCTTGATATTATCGAAGCCTTTTATGATTTTGCCGGGGGTAGCCTTTTAAACCAGTTTATGATAGATTTCGAAAGCCTGTTTTGTTACGGAATTCGGACGTCTCTGATCCGTGTTAATTTGCCCGTAGCCTATTTAGTTCGGGATTTGCCTCTTGGGCTTATTTTCCCGTTTTACTTTGATCTTGCCCAAAGTGTCAGTCCCCGAGTGGGTGGCCGTGGCCTATACAAATCTCTCTTTAGTTCGAGATTTGCCTATCGAGCTTATTTTCCAGTTTTACTTCGAGCTTGCCTGAAGTGTCAATCCCCGAGTGAGGTGTCCGTATCCTATAAAATCTAGGGTTGCCTAAGAGGTCTTATGATCTTCGAAGTTTATATAAATCGATCTCGTTGATTTTTCGGACAGCAGTCCCCGATTTGTGGGGGTAATCATCCGAACTCCGGTCATGGTTGGCCCTTAGGCCTATTTACATAATAGATCGTGAATATGAAGTAGAAAAGCTTTTCTAAGGTACGAGATATCGGTGAAGAAGAATACTTCTCTTTATAAATCATTATACATGCGTGCATGTTTTGTGCCAGTGCTCGAGCAAACTATGCGGGTATGGTCCGGTTGACCTTTTGGCCCTTACAAATTTTTCCTATCAAGACCCTGTTGCCATGAAGTAACTTCCTCACATCAAACTTGATATTCAAACTTGATATTCGAGGGTAACGCCCCCCAGTATTCGAGGTTGATTCTAAAGAGGCCTCGGATACTGTTGAATTGTTCTAAGTTAGCATGATCAATGATTGCCTTATTAAAATCTCGCCGGAAAACCCATTTGGGATAAAACCGATCTAAGAGAAAAAGATTGCAACGCGTGCTTTCAGACCTAAATGCTTCATGTTGAAGAATCCATCGGTGCTTCTGGTCGAACACCTGCGAGGGTTAGTTTTGAAATATAGATGAAAATGGGAGGGGCCGCACCTTAGCAGTAGTATCATTTTAGGTGCGATACATTCAAATTGCTCGGTAGTTGTTTACCGTTTATCATGACTAACTTGTATGATCCTTTTCATTTCGAGAACCTGATAAGGTCCTTCCCAGTTCAGACCCAGTTTCCTTCATTCAGATTTCGGGTATTGAGGGTGACTTTTCTTAGCACCAAGTCCCCGATGTTAAAATGCTGAAGATTGGTTCTTTGATTGTAGTACCTTTCGATCCGCTATTTTTGGGAGGCCAATCTGACGAGAAAGGCTTCTTGTCTTTCGTCCAACAATTCTAGGCTCGTATTCATGGTCTCGTTATTCGACTCCTCTGTTGCATATCGAAATATGATGCTGGGTTCTCCGACCTCAACCGAGATAAGAGCTTCGGTGCCATAAACCAACGAGAACAGTGTTGCTCCGGTACTGGATTTCGATGTTGTGCAGTATGCCTATAGGATCTCGGGTAGTATTTCTCTCCATTTTCCTTTGGCATCGGTCAATCTCTTCTTAAGGTTTTGGATGATGGTTTTGTTGGTCGATTCGTCTTGTCCGTTTCTGCTGGGATGATAAGGTGTTGATAGGATGCTTTTGATCTTTTGATCCTCGAGAAATTTAGTTACTTTGATGCCTATGAATTGTTTTCCATTATCACATACAATCTCGGAAGGCATCCCGAATCGACATATGATGTGGTCACAAATGAAGTCTATGACTTCCTTTCCTTTGACTTTCTCGAAATCCTATGCTTCAACCTATTTAGAGAAATAATCAATCATAAACAAAATAAACTGAACCTTACCTGGGGCCTATGGGAGGGGGCCAATGATGTCCATTCCCCATTTCATGAAGGGCCATAGGGATAGGACCGAGTGGAGTAGTTCCCCAGGTTGATGAATCATGGGCGCATGCCTTTGGCATTCGTCACATTTTCAAACGAACTCCCTTGCATACTTGCCCATATCGATCCAATAATACCCTGCTCTGATTATTTTGCGGACCAGCGAATCGGCACCGAAATGATTTTCACAAGTGCCCTCGTGAATTTCCCGTAGGATGTAGTTGGTATCTCCCGGTCCCAAATATATTGCCAATGGTCCATCGAACGTCCTTCTAAACAGCGTTCCGTCTTCGGACAAGGTGAACCGTGCTACCTTTGTGCGCAGAGCTCTCGATTCCTTTGGATCTGATGGAAGCTTCCCATTATTTAAGTACTCTATGTATTTCTTTCTCCAATCCCAGGTTAAACTTGTGGAGTTTATCTCGACGTGACATTTTTCAATTATCGATCTGTACGATAGTCCCTGAGTTGAGTTCGTCATCTTCGACTGATGAACCTAAGTTTGCAAGAGCATCGGCCTCGCTGTTCTGTTCTCGGGGTACATATTGCAAGGTCCATTCTTTAAATCAATGTAGAGTCACCTGTAGTTTATCCAAGTACCTCTGCATTCGATCTTCTTGGACTTCAAAAGTCCCGTTAACTTGGTATACCACGAGGAGGGAATCACACTTAGCCTCTACGACTTCTGCTCCCAAGCTTCTAGCTAGTTCGAGACCTGCAATCATGGACTCATACTCAGCCTCATTGTTAGTCAATTTTGTAGTTCTGATAGACTGTCTAACTACATTACCTGTGGGTGATTTTAGTATGATGCCTAGTCCGGACCCTTTCGTGTTCAAAGCACCGTCCGAAAAGAGGGTCTAGACTCCCGAAGATGTACCCGATTTTATCAATAGTTCTTTTTCAATCTCGGGTATGAAGGCCGGCGTAAAGTCAGCCACGAAGTCAATATCGTTACTCAATATCATACATACTGATTTCTATGGCCCATTTTGCCAATCGACCCGAAATCTCAGGTTTGCGTAAAATATTTCGAAGTGGATAAGTTGTTACAATACATATCGAATTACATTGAATATATGGTTTTAGTTTCCTAGAGGCTCTTATTAAAGCAAGCACTAATTTTTCTAAGTGTGGATATCTAGTATCGGCCTCGCCTAAGGTCCGACTAACATAATAAATAGGGAATTGCGTACCTTGTTCTTCTCGAACCAGGACTCCACTTACCGCTATCTCCGAGACAGCTAAGTACAGGTAAAGCTGTTCGTCCACTTTGGGAGTATGAAGTAGCGGCGGGCTCGATAAATACCGCTTTAGTTCTTCCAAGACCTGCTGGAATTCCGGAGTCCATGCAAAGTTCCTCTTCTTCTTAAGTAGTGAGAAAAATCGGTGGCTCCTATCTGAGGATCTCGAAATAAATCGTCCTAGGGCTGCTATCCGCCCCGTTAGCTTCTGCACGACCTTTACAATATCCACTACCGTGATATCCTCGATTGTTTTGATTTTATTGGGGTTGATCTTGATTCCCCAATTGGACACCATGAAACCAAGAAACTTGCCCGAGCCAACCCCGAATGCACATTTTTTGGGGTTGAGATTCATATTGTACTCCCTCAGTATATCGAAAGTTTTCCGCAAATGCTTTAGATGGTCCTCTACTCGTAGGGACTTAGCTAACATGTCATCAATATAAACTTCCATTGATTTTCCTATTTGTTCTTCAAACATTCGGTTTACTAGGCGTTGATAAGTTGCACCAGCATTATTTAGATCGAATGGCATTACGTTATAACAATAGGTACCGTACTTAGTGATAAATGAGGTCTTTTCCTGATCCTCTGGGTTCATCTGTATCTGGTTGTACCCGGAGTAGGCATCGAGAAAACTGAGAGTCTCGTGGTCGGCCGTGGCATCGATCATACGATCGATATTAGGCAAAGGAAAAGAATCCTTGGGGCATGCTTTATTCAGGTCTTTATAATCTATACAAATTCTAAGTTTGTTTCCCTTATTAGGGACTACCACCAAGTTTGCTAGCCATTCAGGGTATTTTACTTCTCGAATGGATTCTATTTTGAGAAGTTTGGTTATCTCGTCCTTGATGAAGGCATGTTTGACCTCGGACTGTGGCCTTCTTTTTTGCTTTACCGGATGGAATTTCGGATCCAAGCTTAGTCTATGAGTGGTGATTTCAGGTGGGATCCCTGTCATGTCAAGATGGGACCAAGCGAAATAGTCCATGTTAGATATAAGAAATTGAATAAGCTTTTTCCTGAGCTCGGGATTTAACCCGTGCCCAGGTATACCTTTCGCTCGGGCAGATGTTCGATTAGCGTGATTTGCTCCAGTTCTTTGACCATTGATTTGGTAGCGTCAGAATCATCAGGGACCACGAAGGAAGGGATCCCATAATCATCATCTTCGGCAGTCTTATGCTTCTCTAGTTGAGTCGAGGCTGACGTTTGTGATTGCTATTTGGTATCCCGTTTTCCCGTCGAATTTGATCCCTTTGTCGATGAGAGTGACATTATCGAAATCACTTCATCGACGACAAACATTTCTGTCACGACCCAATTTTCCCTCCGTTGGGTATCGTGATGGCACCTAGTCTTAGGGACTAGGTAAGCCTAACACTTATTTAATAACAACAATAATTAAATACCATCTAATTATCTTTGAAATGGAAACCACTATAAAATTTACAATTTCCAAAACTAGTAGTACAAGTCATAAGCCTAAATTACTAGAAGGCCTATAAATACAACTGTTTTGAAACAGAGATAAAACAGTGCAAGTACAATATTAGAAGGTGACTCCAAAGCCTGCGAACACTGCAACAGGTTTACCTTGAGTCTCCACAGCAAGATTCGTACTGCTAGCGAGCGGTCAACTAACTCCATATTACCTGGCTTTGCACAAAAATGTGCAGAAGTGTAGTATGAGTACACCACAGTCGGTACCCAGTAAGTATCAAGACTAACCTCAGTGGAGTAGTGACGAGGTACAGTCAAGACACTCACTAGTCAACTAACATGTGCAATATAGCAGTATACAAAAGTACTGAAAAATAACTAACAATGATAACAACAAAATCAACTAGTGATATAACATCAAGGCAACAATAATAAAAACAAATGGCAATGATGGAAACAAGAATAAATAAATGATATAAACAACAAGGCAACAAGAACACCATAAATATTGCTCAAACGAATAAGGAACACAAATACAACCAATCAATCAAGTTCCTCAAATATACGTCTTTCCAATGTAAGTACTTCAAGTATAAATCTTTTAAATATAAGTTTTTCAATAAAAATCCTTAGAATATAACCTTGTCAAATAAATATATATTTCGAATATATTCCCTTCAAATAAATTTCTTTAAAATAATATTTTGGAATATAATTCCTTCAAATAAAAGTCACCGTGTGACACCTCATTTCATAATCATAAAAATACGGTCTCGGCCTACTTTCATATTTTCGTAATACGGGTCTCAACCCACTTTCATATTTCCATGGCACCTCGTACTAAAAAGCCAAAACATCCACAATACGACAAGGAGCACAAAACACATAATAATAACGTCAACTAGTACATCACGGAAGAAGACAAGAATTTGCATATTAAATGAAACAAACTCATCAAAGACAAGAACATAAATAAAGAAATATCTGCAGGGCACTCCCGAGGTACCGCCTCGTAGTCTCAAATCATAAATAAATTCACAATATCTCATTTCCTTATATCACCGCGGGAGCCTTCACATTTAATTTTAAAGAAATCATTTTTCTCGAAAGAGCATCCCGCGTTTTAGCAACCCTTATCACACCGCATGACTTCTAGTAGTTCCCATACTAGCCACGCGTTTCAAGCCACCCTTATCTCACCGCATGCGTTTCAACACCCTGACCTTATATCACCACATGCGTATCAATATCACAATATTTCACAAATCGCACCTCAAGTGCCCAAATATCACAACACAATACAACTTGCACCTCAAGTTCTCACATATCACAAATTGCACATCAAGTGCTCAAATATTCGGACGCAAGTGCGAGGGGTAATCCACATTTGCGAGCCCGCAGGTGCGAGCAATGCTCCGTAGATGCGGAGTAGAGGGGCATATGCTGTTTCCGTAGAAGCGGATCATGGGTCGCAGAAGCGCTTCCGCAGGTGCGGAACCTAGAGCGCAGGTGTGGGCCCTAGGGACTTTAGTGATTTTCGCAGAAGCGGAGGATTTTTCACAGAAGCGGGACCGCAAATGCGGTCAAGTGGAGCGCATGTGCGAGATCCCTTGGGCAGAACATTTAAATTCAAGGGTTTGCGAATTTTCTTTATTTTGAACATTTCTAGCTTGGGATTGTTCGATTTTTGAGAGGAATTTCAAAGGGATTCTTGAGGTTAGTCACTTTTGCTCATTTCTGTTCAATAATCTTGTTTCCCCATTGAATTTTCACCTAGTTTGTGTGTATTTAAGTTGAAATTTGGGAGTTTGATGCGAGGGATTTGGAGAATTGATTTGGGGATTTGGGTGGTGATTTGGTATCAGATTTTGATAAATTTGGTATGGTCGGACTCGTGGTTGAATGGGCTTTCGGGTTTTGTGACTTTTATCGGATTCCAAGACGTGGGCTCGGGGGCCGACTTTTGACTTTTGATTAATAACTCACTATTTTCTTATGAAATTAATTCCTTTAGCTCGTGTTGATGGCATCGAACTGTTTGTGGCTAGATTCAGGGCATTTGGAGGCCAATTCGTGAGGCAAGGGTGTTTTGGAGTAGAGATTTGCACGGGTTGAAGTAAGTAACAGTTCTAAATTTGGTTCTGAGGGTATGAAACCCCTTATTATGTGTCATGTGATTGGTTTTGAGGTGACACACATGCTAGGTGACGGCCGTGTAGGCGTGCACCGTATGAAATATGACTTTGTCAATTCCATGGAACTGTATAGTTGAATAATCAGTTGTTATCCGTGTATTCTCTATGTGTCGTAGAAATTGAACTGCAAATCATGTGAAAAATCATATTTAGACTATGTGCTGGCACCGTAGGGACCCACAAAGGCCGTGTACATGTTGAATTATATGCTAAATTGCTGTTTTGTACTTAGTCACAGTTTTTACTTGCATATTATATCTCAGTCTCTATTATTGTTTATTTATACATTACATCATAGGTGTTTGGCTATTTATTATGATTATTGAGAGTCCGAGAGACTGGAGAGATTGATGGCTGAGTGAGGCTGAGGGCCTGATTGTGAGGATACTTATGGGATTGGGCTGCACGCCGTAACATATTTTATTAATTTATGCCATGATTGGATTGTTATAGCGCTTGGGATGAAGGAGCCCCTTCGGAGTCTGTACACACCCCCAGTTAGCGCAGGTACCTACTGAGTGCGAGTGCCGAGTGACTGGGAGAAATGAGAGACTGTGAGGAATGAGTGACTGTGAGGTTGGAGTAAATGGGAGGACTGGATGACTGTTGCTCTGAGGTTATGCACTTGATTTCATTACTGTTGTACTTCAGTTGGCATATATCACTGTCATGTAATATTCTGAGATATGTTATATCATGTTTCAATTGAACTTGACATGAATTAACTGTTTTGGCCTTAATTGTCGAATTTGAAAGCAGGCCTATTTTCCTATGTTGTAATTCCTGTATTTGAACTATACCTGAACTCCATGTACAGATCCAGGTATTTCTGGACATGGTGGGTGTTGATTCTCTGCACAACTTGATCGTTTGGAGATTCCAAGGTAGTTTCCCGGCGTTCGCAGACCTTATCTCTCCTTCCCTGTCTTTTAGCTTTATGTACTTAGTCTTAGTCTTTCATAGACAATATTTCAAAACTTGTGTTGTATACGCTCATGTACTCAGTGACACCCCGATGTCGGGAATTTTTCGTATTTGGGTTTTGACCTTCTACTCAGTTTTTGAGAGTTTGATGATTTAAACCTGTGTTATTTTATTTTTTATTTAAAAGTGTTGGAAGTATTTTGACGTGCCGGCTTGCCTAGTACCGCGTTAAGCGCAAGCGCCTCCTGACAGAGGTGCAACTCGTACAACAACTAGAGCAGCGCCTGCAGATCCACCAGTCGCTCCAGCTCAGGAGCAGGTACCAGATACGGTTGAGCCAGTCGGACCGGCTCAGGCACCATCTGTGCCCATTGTGATTCCAGCCCTTTAGGCGGCTTTGACTCAAATTTTGACTGTGTGCACTAGCCTTGCTCAGGAGGTCTCTATTTCGGCCGCAGCAGCCACTTCTCAGGCCGGGGGAGGTACTCAGACTCCCGCCGCCCGTACTCCAGAGCAGGTGATGCAGGGACTCCAGACACCGGGGGTACTACCAGCCTAGCTGGTTGCAGCTGCTTAGGCCCCGGTGGGTCCCGTTATGACTGATGATGAGCATAGGAGACTAGAGAGATTTGGGAGGCGTGTACCTCCATAATTTAGCGGGGCCGAATCAGAGGACGCCCAGGGCTTCTTGGATAAGTGCTAGCGGATTCTTTGCACGACGGGTATTCTGGAGACCAGTGGGGTCTCGTTCACTACTTTTCAGTTTATTAGGGCTGCCTTCAGATGGTAGGAGGCTTGTGAGAGGCACATGCCGGTCGGTGCAACACTACTTTCATGGCAGGAGTTCTCCGTTCTCTTCTTAGAGAAGTTCCTGCCGCAGTCTCGTAGGGAGGAGGTGCGCAAATAGTTTGAGTAGCTACGTTCGGAGGGCATGTCTGTGACCCAGTACGAGATGAGGTTTTCAGAGTTGGCTCGTCATGCAGTTTAGTTAGTTCCCACTGATAGGGAGAGGATTAAAAGGTTCATTGATAGCCTCACATATCAGTTACGGTTGCTAATGACTCTGGAGAGGGTATCTGGTGCTACTTTCGATGAAGTGGTTGATATTCCTCTATAGATAGAGATGGTACATAGTCAGGAGCATGAAGAGAGGGAGGCCAAGAGGCCTCGAGGTTCCGGTGATGTTCTTTCTGGGGGGCAATCCTACCACAGCAACGGTCGTCCTTATAGGCCCGTTCAGATGGCTTGTCCAGTTTACCGTGGTGCATCATCCAGTCATGGTTCATACAATGCTCGTCAGGGTCAGTTATCCCTCAGCGCTCTTCCAGCTAGGAGTTTGTCTCGTGCTCCATCGGTTCAGGGTTCATCCATGCCAGGTCCTTCTAGTAGTTATCCTGGTACTCGGGGCCCCCTTCAGTCCCCACCAACAACGCCGGGGAGTTACTTCGAGTGTGGGGAGTTTGGGCATATGTGGAGGGAGTGTCCTCGTCGCTTGGGATGTCCAGTGCAGTAGAGGGTCATGCTAAGAAATTCCGCACTAGTTACTTCACCACCCGCTCAGCCAGCTCGGGGTGGGTCCCAGGCAGCTAGAGGTCGCCCTAGAGGCGGAGGCTGATCAGGTGGCAGTCAGGCCCGATTCTATGCTATTCCTGCCAGGCCAGATGCTGTTGCTTCAGATGCAGTGATCACATATATTGTCTCAGTATTCCACATGGATGCTTTTGTATTATTTGACCCTAGTTCCACTTATTCGTATGTATAATCTTATTTTGCTCATCTTCTGGATATGCCCCGCTCGTCATTAGTTTCATATGTTCATGTATCTACGCCAGTAGGCGATACTATTATTATGGACCGTGTATATCAGTCGTGTGTAGTGACTATTGGGGGATTGGAGACTAGAGTTGATCTCTTACTAGTTAGTATTGTTGATTTCGACGTGCTCTTGGGTATGGATTGGTTGTCTCCATGTCATGCTATGCTGGATTATCATGCTAAGTCTGTGACGTTGGCGATGCTGGGGTTGTCAAGGATTGAGTACAAAGGTTCTCTAGATTGTGTTTCCAGCAGAGTGATTCCATATTTGAAGGCCCGATGGATGGTTGGGAAGGGTTGTTTATCTTATTTGACCTTTGTGAGGGATGTTGGTACTGATACCCCTACTATTGATTCCATTCCGGTAGTACGAGATTTCCCGGATGTGTTTCCTTCAGACCTGCCGGGTATGCCGCTCGACAGCAATATTGACTTTGGTATTGACTTAGTACCAGGCACTCACCCCATTTATATTCCTTCGTATCGTATGGAACCGGCTGAGTTGAAGGAATTGAAAGAGCCGCTTCAGGAACTTCTTGATAAGGGGTTTATTAGTCCTAGTGTATCACCTTGGAGTGCACCGATTCTGTTTGTGAAGAAGAAGGATGGTACTATGCAGATGTGCATCAATTATAGGAAGTTGAACAATGTTACAATCAAGAACAAGTATCCTTTGCCGCGCATTGATGATCTATTTGACCAGCTTTAGGGAGCGAGGGTGTTCTCTAAGATCGATTTGAGGTATGGGTATCACCAGTTGAAGATCCGGGACTCAGATATTCTAAAGACAGCATTCAGGACCCGTTACAGTCATTATGAGTTCCTTGTGATGTCTTTTGGGCTGACCAACGCCCCAACACCATTCATCCATCTCATGAACTGTGTGTTTCAGCCTTATCTCGATTCGTTTGTCATAGTATTCATTGATGATATCCTAGTGTACTCTCGTAGCTAGGAGTTGGGGATTGTGTTGCAGCGGCTGGGGGAGGAGAAACTTTATGCCATGTTCTCCAAGTGTGAGTTTTGTCTTAGTTCGGTGGCGTTATTGGGGCACATGGTGTCCAGTGAGGTAATTTAAGAGGATCCAAAGAAGATAGAGGAGGTTCAGAATTGGCCCAGTCCGTCCTCATCTACGGAGATTCAAAGCTTTCTCGGCTTGGCCGGCTATTATCGTCGCTTCGTGGAGGGTTTCTTATCTAGTGCATCGCCTTTGACCGAATTGACCCAAAAGGGTGCTACTTTCAGGTTTTCGGATGAGTGTCAGGCGAGCTTTCAGAAGCTCAAGACGACCTTGAGCACAACTCCAGTTCTAGTTTTGCCTTCAGCTTCAGGCTCTTATACAATGTATTGTGATGCTTCTCGGATTGGTATTGGGTGTGTCTTCATGCAGGAGGGTAGAGTAATTGCTTATTCTTCACGCCAGTTGAATTCCCAAGAGAAGAACTACCATGTTCATGATTTGGAGTTGGTTGCCATCGTTCATGCATTGAAGATTTGGAGGCATTATCTCTACGGTGTGTCTTGTGAGGTATTTACGGATCATCGGAATCTCCAGCACTTGTTCAAACAAAAAGATCTAAATTTTAGGTAGCGGAGATGGTTGGAGCTGCTAAAGGATTATGATATTACTATTCTGTATCATCCCGAGAAGGTGATATGCCGTAAAATGATGTGCGGGCCGCAGACCAATCGCAGAGTGAATCAGACCATCCCACTTCCTGAGAGCAAATTCTGTGATCCATTATGCAGCCACATAACTCTTGTGCAGACCGCATAATGATCGCATAAATGCAAAAGAAGTTTCAATAAAGATGACTTTGCGGTACAATATGCGGTCGCAAAATCGATATGCGAACCGCATAAACAACATGCGACAGAAAACTGGAAAATAGGTTGATCGGTTATGTGAAGAAAATGAAGATGTGCGGATCACGAAAGTTTTTTGCGACCCATTCTGCGGTCGCAGACTTGATCTGCAGGGTCATTTTTGTCACGTTTTGACCACGACTTTTAGCCTAATATAAATAGAATGACTAGGGTTTTTGTGAACCATCTTGTCTAGAAAAAAGGCTAAACGTAGAGCATTGAATACACCATTATTGTGGAAGCTTTTGAAGAGAGAATCTTGTCATCTTTGTAAGCTTTGTGACTTTATTTATTGCTTTGTTCTTGGATTCTAGTATGAATATCCAGCTTTAAATACTAAGGTTGTGGACGCTAAATGGGTGTAATGCTAATGAGTGTTTACCATTGAATATATATATATAATGGTTGGTTGATATCTATTCCTCTCTCATGCTTTATTTATTGTTGATGGTTGCAAACATTGACTAGTGCCATTTTACTCTATCTTTACTTCGAAAAGTGGGTTAGGGTTTGGTAGAGTTGAATGGTAAAAACTCAAGGCTTTAAACCTTGTTTAATAGAATCGCTTAGGAATAAGTGGGTTCTATTTGGCATATATTGGTTGTTCTTAATTGTAACTCTTTTATATTTGGGAAAATCATAAAGAGGAAATACTACCTAATTATTGGGAAATATTGGGTAGTCATTTAGGAATCATTTGCATATCAAAGGACCTTCCCTTAGAAATATATCATATTAACACCGATAGCATTACATTTCATTGATGGGGACACAACCTTGGTTTTATTAATTAAATTAATCACATTCTCGTAACAAAATAGATTTCTTGATAATTCAAATTTACAACACTCTCTATTTAAACTGATGGAGTATGATTATAACTTAAGTCAAGTTTCACACTATTCAAGTAACCTTTTCACACCTATTCCCTGTGGGATTCGCCCCCAACCTAGTTGGGTTATTATATTTGACATCGACCGCCTTACACCATTTATTTAGGTATAATTTGAGCATATCATAAGGACAATGTGTTGGCCGATGCCTTGAGTAGAAAGGCAGTGAGTATGGGTAGCCTTGCATTTATTCCTATCGGTGAGAGACCTCTTGCAGTTGATGTTCAGGCCTTGGCCAACCAGTTCGTAAGATCAGATGTTTCGGAGCCAAGCCGGGTTCTAGCTTGTGTGGTTTCTCGGTCTTCTATATATGTTTGCATCAGAGGGCGCCAGTATGATGATCCTCATTTTCTTGTCCTTAAGGACACGTTTCAGCACGTTGAAGCAGGAGATGTTACTATTGGGGATGATGGGGTGTTGAGGATGCAGGGTCAGATTTGTGTGCCTAATATAGATGGGCTATGTGAGTTAATTCTTGAAGAGGCCCACAGCTCGCGGCATTCCATTCATCCAGTGCCACAAAGATATATCAGGACTTGAGGCAGCACTATTGGTGGAGACAAATGAAGAAGGATATAGTGGGATTTGTAGCTCGGTGCCTTAACTGTCGACAGGTAAAGTATGAGCATCAGAGACCGGGTGGATTGCTTCAGAGGCTAGAGATTCTAGAGTGGAAATATGAGCATATCACCATGGATTTTGCAGTTGGGCTCCCATGGACTTCGAAGAAGTTCGATGCTATTTGGGTGATTGTGGATTGGCTTACCAAGTCCGTGCACTTCTTTCTAGTTGGGACTACCTATTCTTCGGAGCAACTGGCTGAGATTTACGTCTGCGAGATTATTCGCCTTCACTATGTGCCGGTGTCTATCATTTTAGATCGGGGCATGCAGTGTACATCACAGTTTTGGAAAGCCATGCAGCGAGAGTTGGGCACCCAGGTTGAGTTGAGTACAACATTTCACCCTCAGACGGAAGGTCAATCCAAGTGCACTATTAAGATATTGGAGGACATGCTACACGCTTGTGTCATTGATTTCGGGGGTTCATATTATTAGTTTTTGCGCTCGCGGAGTTTGCCTACAACAACAGCTACCAGTCGAGCATTTAGATTGTTCCGTATGAGTCTTTGTATGGGAGATGGTGTCGATCTCAGGTGGTTTGGTTTGAGCCGTCTGAGGCTAGGCTATTGGGTACTGACTTGGTTCAGGATGCTTTGGACAAGGTTAAATTGATTCAACATCGGCTTCCCACGACGCAGTCTAGTCATAAGATTTATGCCGATAGGAAGGTTCGTGATGTTGCTTTCACGGTTGAGGAGAAGGTACTGCTCAAGGTTTCGCCCATGAAGGGTGTTATGAGATTCGGGAAGAAGGGAAAGTTGAGCCCTCGGTATATTGGGCCATTTGAGATACTTCAGAGGATTGGAGAGGTGGTTCACAAGCTTGCCTTGCCACCTAGTTTGTCGAGTGTGCATCCAATGTTTCATGTTTCTATGCTCTTAAAGTATGTCAGCGATCCGTCTCATGTTTTGGATTATAGCACAGTTCAGTTTGATGGTGATTTGACTTATGATGTGGAGTTGGTGGCCATTTTAGATTGTCAGGTTCGAAAGTTGAGGCCAAAGGACATAGCTTCAGTGAAGGTGCAGTGGAGAGGTCAGCCAGTTGAGAAGTCTATTTGGGAGACCGAGCGGGAGATGCAGAGCAGATATACACACCTATTTGAGACTCTAGGTACGTTTTTAGACCCGTTCGAGGATAAACATTTGTTTAAGAGGGGGAGGATGTAATGACCCGATCGGTATTTTTGAGAGTTGCATCCCCTTACCCTATTTACTGCTCATTTTGTGCGTTATAGATGTTATATGACTAGGCGGGGTAGTAGGTTCGAGTTCGGAGGGATTTCAAAATAAATTGAGACACTTAGTCTCAAAGTTGGAAGCTTAAGTTGAAAAGGTTGACCGAATGTTGACTTATGTGTAAACGACTCTGGATTGGAGTTTTAATGGTTCCGTTAGCTCCGTTGGGTGATTTTGGACTTAAGAGCATGCCCAGATAGTGATTTGGAGGCCCGTAGTTGAATTAGGCTTGAAATGGTGAAAGTTGGAAATTTGGAAGTTTGACCAAGAGTGGACTTGGTGGATACCGGGCTCGATTAGATTTCTAGGGGTTGGAGTAGGTCTGTGGTGTCATTTGTAACTTGTGTGCAAAATTTGGGATCAATCAGACGTGATTTGATAGATTTCAGCGTCATTTGTAGAAGTTGGAATTCCTTAGTTTCAATAGGCTTGAATTGAGGTACGATTCATCTTAGGACTTGTTGGTATGTTTGGTTGAGGTCCCAGGGAACTCGGGTTGATTTCGGATGGTTAACGGGTCGAAAATGAGACTTAGTGCATTGCTGAAGCTGGGAGTTTTCTGGTGTGATCGCACGTGCGAGGGGTTGGCCGTAGGTGCGATGCCACAGGTGCGACTGGAGTTGCGCAGATGCGGAGATGGGTTGGCCTGGGGTAGGACACAAGTGCGATCACGGCTCCGCAGATGTAGAGTTGAGGGGCGTAGGTTACTTCTGTAGAAGCGGATCATGGGCCGCAGAAGTGCCTCCGCAGGTGCAAGACCTGGAGAGCAGGTGCGAGCCCACACCTCATGTTTACGTACTTGAGTGTACATCGTATGTCAATTGATGTAAGCTCAGAAATGAGATCATCATTGAAAGTACATAAAGTAAGTTAATCATGTTACCTTGGAGGTTACAACTAATTAATATCATGAATAACAAGTACCAAGAGTGTTGGAAAGCTTAGACACTAAACGAATTGAAGAAAATAAGTTTTGTCGAAAGTCGACAAGTTTGGAATGTTATAACATATACTTTTAGGGTGAGACTAGGGTTCCTAACATGATAAGGATGTTATGTTATGAGTTAGTTTCGTCGTATGATAGTCGTGTGTTACGTTTTGAAGTCAAGCGAGTGGTGAAACAAAAGTTGGCAAAGGTCATCACAAGTTACATTCATAATGTGCTGAAATTTAGGTCAAATATAGCTGTGCTTTTCTCCCAATATACTTGGAACTAAGGGATGATCTACATATCAAATTTAATATATACGAGTCTAGTTTCTAACACATTAAACCGTTCATCGATACGACATCGGAGTAGAGAGAAATTCGCATTTTTGCAAGACCGCGCAAGCAGCTCCCAATGGGACCCACTTAGGCGGCGGTCGACCTACTTCACTCTATAAACGATTTGGACGCCTATTTTTTGCTCCATTTCAACTCAACTTTGTCTCGAAACTTCTCCTAACCCTCCTAAACAGATACTATAAGGGTTTGAAGTGATTCTAAAGCGATTACACCATATTTCAACATCAAAAGTTAGTTCTAGTGAAGAACAACACCTCTTTGAGGTTGTGTTGTCATTGAGGATAGTTGTGGGCTGTGTTTGGCTGAAATTTCAAGTTGTTTCTACTGGATAAGATGAGTATACCAGCCTACTAATTGTTCTTAAGCTTTATTGTATGTTGGTTAAGTTGTTAGGATGATAAACTACAAGATAATACTTGGATTAGCTTAAGTCACTTCTATGGTGTTATATTGCCATTGGGGGCTGTTGTAAGCTAAATATTTCTTGGATTTCGACTTTAAGTTACAGTAGAAGGTATGTGTATTGTGTTATTACAGGTGATTAAGGTTATCTTGATGTTGATTAAGTTAAATGGATGGACTAGACATGAACTAGTGAATAAAGTTGCTAATTGAAGATAGTTGGAGTTGTGGATTGTTTCCTTTGTTATAAATATATGGTATAAGGATGGAATCATTGATGAATGAATTCATTATCTAATGATTCTGTTTAGTTAATGTAAGCAGTCTATAAGGGGTGATATGGGTTATATGGATTCCAATCGGAGCTTGCCGCTCGTCGTGAAGTAGTTGTGACCTATTGATGTTATGTGGTGTATTATTATTGATATTTATATGTTGCTGGATTTCTCCGATTGTTGTTGTTGGTATATGGTATTGGAGGGGTCCCTTGTTACAGGGGAGATGCTGCCCGAATTTACATAAACGAGCTACTAGCTTAAGTTACAGACTTAGCCTTTTCTTAGCACTGATTTTGACTCTCTTTATGCTATAATAGATTGAGCTGACTTGTTTGAAGAGTTACTTGTAAGGTATTAAGGACTAAATAGGGTTAAGGTATGTTAAGTCACTTCCTTATTTCTTTTGGCATGATCTAAAGTGAAATGAACATAAACGATACGCTATTTTTAACGGATCTACTCCTAGCAACTAAGGCTGTCGATGTTGTTCGTTCCTTATAAAGTTATTCTAAGAAAGTATGTATGATCCTTGAATCCTATTGAAGTTCATATTGATTGTATGATGTCCATAATGTTAATCGAAGGTGCAAAGACCTTACGTCACTCCGGAAGGTTGAGAATGTGATACCATGAGTCCAACATGCATTATATATATGTATCTATTTTACTCTATCGAGCCACGCTATAGTTGGTTGGGTACGACACCTATTGTGAAACCACTGATCAGTTGGGTTTACCAAGCTCCACGTGGACGAGTACGATTCTACTAAGCCTTATGATGGCCGGGTATGTTTTTACCGAGTCCTCTTCGAGGCTGGGTACGATATGATGATGATGATTCCCACAGAAGCATATATTTTTAAAAGTTTATGTATATATATGTAACATGCATTTCATGTCAGTAGCCCTCAGAGGTAATCAAATGCTACAAGTTATATCTCCTCTATCTCTCTTTACATTACTGTTCTTATTTATTCTATCCTGCCTTATTCGTACTGACGTTCCTTTTGCTTGGGGATGCTGCGTTTCATGCCCGTAGGTCCCGATAGAGAGGTTGACAGTCCTCCTACTAGGCTAGTATCTCAGCGGAAGGTGTTGGTGCACTCCACTTGCTCCAGAGTTGCCTATTTGGTCAGTATGATTTGGACATATATTGATTGGTATGGCGGGGACCTGTCCCAACCTTTATGATGTTTATGTACTCTTAGAGGCTTGTAGATGGATGTCATGTATATGGATATTTGTATGGCTTTTTCGGCCTATGTTTTGAGTATACAAATGATCATGTTGGTTTTATAGGCCCATATGTCACATGTATAAGTTTCTATATCATGTTGGGTCATCCTATGTCTAGCATTCCCTCATGTTTTATTCTGGTTATCTCATGTTGGCCCTTCTGGCCCATTTACCCATGATGGTGTCATAAGAAAGATTCGTTATGTTGGTACTCAGTTGAGTAAGGTACCGGGTGCCCGTCGCCTTCGATTTGGGTCACGACAAAATTGGTATCAGAGTAGTTCTATCTTAGGGAGTCTACAAGCCGTGTGTAGTAGAGTCTGTTTATGGGTGTGTTGTGCACCACACTTATAAGTAGGAGGTTACATGAAATTTAGGACTCTTACTCTTTCTTATTACTTTAGATCGTGTGGTAGAGCTCAATTGTAAGAATTCAATCTCCTAAATTCTACTTTATTCGTAATACAATGATACCTACATTCACAAAGATAGTTGGTAAGAGATTGAATGTGGCTGTGGAAGAGTTGAGTTAGAGGAACTCGATTTGCATCATTCTTATGATGAGTTAATGTAAGGTCTTCAGTAGATTATGTGTGTACTAAGACGTATAAGCTTTTTGATAAGGAGCCCAAAGGCATGAATATCTATCCACCCATATGGTAAAGATTAATGAGAGAATCATAAGGTGGATACAAGTTTCAATAAGTAAAATAAGCAAGGTGAAGAAGGGTACGAGGTACCCAGTTAGTAAAGATTATTAGCTTTTACAATTCAAGCAAATAAATATAAGTTTCTGAGTTAAGTTCAACAGTAACAGAGGTATGTACAATTGGCCACACCCATCTCTGTTATGCCCTATGGGAGCTAACAAATATTGTTTAAGATAAAGATGGGATATCAGGATCAAGCTGGGGTTAGAGTAACCCAAACTTGTGGATGGATTGTTAGCATTAGTTGACATTTCCGAAGGATATTGCAAATGTGCTAATAGATCTCCTTGTGAGACACCCAGATAGTGCACTCTAAAATAGAACAGCTAGATATGATTACTTGAATATCTAGAAAATTTAGAAGATTGGCACTGGAATCCTAGAAGGGATAAATATTTACCTTTGTATGGCGCCCGTCCCTAGTAAAGAGAGAATCCTAGGCGACCCGAAGAGCCACTGGATGGAGCAAGTAGAGCTAAAAGCGAAAGAATGGTTTGTTGCAGTTTTCAGAATAAGGTAATAGATAGAAATATTAGCAGGAGAATAAGAAGAGAGTAAATGAAGCATTATGAGTAATATGTGATAATTGGGTGATAACAGTAAATCAAAATATGACAGGATGATAGAGTCTATAGTAAAGTGAAGGTAAAGATAAAAGGTGACATTCCTTGATACAATAAAAGAGTATAGGCCAAAAGTCATATCCTCACTTCGAGACATGAGTTGGTGACTCTAATGTGATTACCAGAAGGAAATGTTAGACCCCTCGGAGTAATAGAAATTTGTATGGGCTAGTAAACAAGATAAAAATCGAACATGAATTAGTGACTAAAGGATTTGATAATAGTCGGCATTGTGAGAATTTTAGAGATCGCATTCTAGCAATAATAGAATGGACAACGAAAGAAGAAGGTCATTAAGAAAGACACTTACCTAAAGCATGCACTATGAGCAGAGTTAAGATTAAGGGACTAAGTGTGCCAGTTATACAAGGTGACACCCTCGTGCGTAAGAAATTCAGTTATCCTTGGTATAGAAGGGTGACCGCAAGGCAAGTAAGATTTCAGTGAAGATGTGAAAAGACGCCAAAAATGAAGAGGTAAAACATTTATAGGTAAATCTTCATAGCATTAAATGTTAGTACTCCCCTAAAGGGTGGAAGATGGTGTGATATGGTATTAAGTCGGAGTTATATGGTTCAAGTAACTATGGAATAGTAAAGGAAGAATGCGGTAAAAAGGCGAAAGGAATGAGATTGCATTTATTCAGATACTACAGATATGTTACAAATCCAGAACATTAAGCAATCATGATGCCGGTGATAGGCAGTAAGGGATCGCGCACATGATGTTATTGATAATTAAGTGCGAATGAACACTTGATACATAAGGAGCCAGTGCAAGAGGTAAGTTAAGACAAAAGACATAACCCAAGAGAGATTACGCATAATATAGATATGAGAATGGACCAATGAGTAGTTAGTAGTTGATTCAGGAAGAGCCTAGTTATGGCTAGATAAGAAAAATACAGATAAATCAACAGATTGAGCGAGATAAACATACTGAAATCTAACATAGGGAATTCAGTCTTGCATATATGATGACATCATGATCCTTGAGAAATATTCAGATAGGAGTTGGGATAGTTAAAGGTACTGTATAAATGTTACATAAATAAAAGAAAGTACCACTAGGGAGATAGCCAAAATTTTAGTTCAGAAGCAACCCTACAAGCACAAGGGTGCAAAGATAAGTAACAAAGGATAATTATAGACGAGTAAGAATATCAAAAATTTTGTCGGGTATACCATGGAATAAGCTCATAGCTTTACAGGAGTCAGAAGGTCTCCCCTAAGTACTACAACGAAAGACTAGCTGAGGAAATAAGGAAGAAGGCTTTGACCTAAGCATAATGACCTAAAGAAGAAACTATCTTGTAACAACAGTCCCACAACAATATTGTATGCACTCCATAAGAAAGTGGCACCTATCGTGACTAATTAACGAGAAGTAAAATCAAAAGTAACATTCGAGATCATATGAGTTACTGGAAATTCTAGTATTCGTGGACACTAAGATAAGCCAAGCATTCATGCAGCAAGTGGTAGAACGACCAGGAAAAGTAATTGCCTATGTTTAAAGACAACTGATAAGGTACGAAAGGAAATCTATGGTACAAGCAAGTTAAAGGAAGGTTGCGAGTAGTATAATAGATATGTGTAGGTCGCAAGCAAAAGTATGGTAGAGTGACAAGATTTTGGGTAGATGGGAGTAAGGATAAGAAAAGGTGAGTTAGAAGGTGATAAGAATAGGTAAGACCTTGAGATTAATCCTATCAAACAAGAGAGCTGATGGTTTGCGTATGTTATAAAAAGCTTAGTATAGCCTGAACAAACTCGGAGGTCTCTAAGACTTGGAGCAATTAGAAGAGATGAAATGCTATCCCAGTAGTAGAATAAGGGTGTAATGGTGATAGATAAGAGGATAAAGTTTAGGCCTTTGATTGAGTTATGATTTTCAGAAAAGGGATTTCATGAATTACACGGGATTATAATACCCACCATAAGATGAATCACGTTGGGATGCTATGAAATACGGTTATTGAAGTTAGTATCATCCCTAGGTGGATGAGTAAAATCACTTCAAATGTTCCCCGATGCGACGTGAGCCCTAGTGACAACATATTATGTAAGAGGTTTCAAGTTATCAGTAGTAGATTATAGATCAACATTAAAGTGAATCACCAATAGATGGATAAAAAATTCAAAGTATGAGATGAGATTAGGCTATCATTCTTAAGATGAATAGTAATGAAGAAGCATTAAAGGACTTAGATTTATACAGATAGGATAAGCAACGAGTGCGTAACCTAGAGTTGGGTAGCAAATCTCGGTAATAATAAACTGAAGTAAGTGTTATGGTATAGTATAACCTACCTAGACGTAGTAAAGTCATAAGGATAGATAACCGAGGCTATGAAATAAGATATATAAATAGTGGTAAGTTCGACAAAGTACCAAGCGAAGGACTTCAGTACACCTATGGATGCCCAGAGGGACAACTTGTCATAGTTTTGTATATGTTCACAAGGTGAGGCTTAGAGATAGGCTAAATGATGGAGGAAAAAGGATAGAAGAATCGCATAGGCGCACAAACAAGGAAAAAGTTGTAGAGGCTGCATGACAAAAGGTAGCAACATTTACGAGGTTGGAAGAATTCCGACCACAGGTCATGGTATGAGAAAGAGGCCTAAAGGGGGGAATACCCTGGCCTTTGGATTTATTTACAGAACAGTTGCCTAGATGGAAAGGAAAATAGTAAAGTATTTGTAAGAACTATAGGTTATGAGACTGATAAGCGCATCAGTCAACATTCGAGGACAAATGTTCCAAAGGGGGGAATGATGTTACACCCCATATTTTCGTACGTGAGAGTACGTCGTAAGTCAATTGATGTAAGCTCATAAATGAGATCGTCTTTGAAAGTACATAAAGTAAGTTAATCATGTTACCTTGGAGGTTACAAATATTTATGATCATGAATAACAAGTACCAAGATGGTTGGAAAGGTTATACGGTAAACGAATTAAAGAAAATAAGTTTCGTCGAAAGTCGACAAGTTTGGAATGTTATAACATATACTTTTGTGGTGAGACTAGGGTGATTAACATTATAAGAAGGTTATGTTATGAGTTATTTTAGTCATATTATAGTCGTGTGTTACATTTTGAAGTCAAGCGAGTTGTGGAACAAAAGTTGGCAAAGGCCATCACAAGTTACATTCATAATGTGCTAAAAATTCGGACAAATGTAGCCGTGCTTTTCTCAATACTTGGAATTAAGAGATGATCTACATATAAAATTGAATATATATGAGTATAATTTCTAACTCATTAAACCTTTCATCGATATGACATCAAAGTAGAGAGATAATCGCATTTTTGTGAGACCGCGCAAGCAGCTTCTAATGGAACCCACTTAGGCGGTGGTCGATCTACTTCACTTTATAAACGATTTGGACGCCTGCTATTTGCTCATTTGCAACTAAACTTCGTCTCTAAACTTCTCCTAACCTTCCTAAACAGATACCATAAGGGTTTTAAGTGATTCCAAAGTGATTACAACATATGTCAATATCAAAAGTTAGTTCTAGTGAAGAACAACACCTCCTTGAGGTTGTGTTATCATTGAGGATAGTTATGGGCTTTGTTTGGCTGAAATTTTAAGTTGTTGATACTGTCTAAGGTGAGTATAACAGCCTACTAATTGTGATTAAGCTTGCTTGTATGTTGGTTAAGTTGTTAGGATGATAAACTACAAGATAACACTTGGATTAGCTTAAGTCACTTCTATAGTGTTGTATTGCCATTGAGGGCTATTGTAAGCTAAATATAACTTGGATTTATACTTTAAGTTACTTTAGGATGTATGTGTGTTGTGTTCTTGCATGTGCTTAAGGTTATATTGATGTTGATTAAGTTAAATGGATGGACTAGACATGAACTAGTGAATAAAGTTGCTAATGTGGGTTTTACGGATTCCAATCGGAGCTTGCCTCTCGTCGTGAAGTCGTTGTGACCTGATGTTGTTATATGGTGTCTTGTTATTGATATTTATATGTTGATGGATTTCTCTAGTTGTTGTTGTTGGTATATGGTATTGGAGGAGGCCCTTGTTACAGGGGAGATGCTGCCCAAATTTACGTAAACGAGCTACTACCTTGAAGTTACAGACATAGCCTTTGCTCATCACTGATTTTGAATCTCCTTATGCTATGATAGATTGAGTTGACTTGTTTGAAGAGTTGCTTGGAAGGTATTAAGGACTCAACGTGGTTAAGGTATGTTAAGTCACTTCCTTATTTCTTTTGGCATGATCTAAAGGGAAATGAACATAAATGATACGCTATTTTTAACGAATCTATTCCTAGCAACTAAGGTTGTTCATGGTTCTTTTTCCTTATAAAGTTATTCTAAGAAAGTATGTATGCTCCTTGAATCCTGTTGAAGTTCATATTGATGGTATGATGTCCATAATGTTAATCGAAGGTGAAACTACCTTACGTCACTCCAGAAGGTTGAGAATGTGATTCCATGAGTCCAGCTTGCATTATATATATGTATCTATTTTACTCTACCAAGCCGCGCTATAGTTGGCCGGGTATGACACCTATTGTGCAACCACTGATCACCTAGGCTTACTGAGCTCCATGTGGTCAGGTACGATTCTACCGAGCCTTAAGACGGCTGGGTACGTTTTTACCGAGTCTCCTTCGAGGCCGGGTATGATATGGTGATGATGATCCCATAAAGGCATATGGTTTTACACGGTTATGTATATATATGTATCATGCCTTTCATGTCAGTAGCCCTCAGAGGCACTCCGATGCTACAGGTTGTATCTCCTCTATATCTCTTTACATTACTGTTCTTATTTATGCTATCCTGCCTTACATACTCAGTACTTTATTTGTACTGACGTCCTTTTTGCATGGGGACACTACGTTTCATGCCCGTAGGTCCTGATAGACAGGTTGACAGTCCTCCTAGTAGGCTATCAGCTCAGCGGAAGGTGTTGGTTCACTCCGCTTGCTCCGGAGTTGCCTATTTGGTCAGTATGATTTGGACATGTATTGATTGGTATGGCAGGGCCCTATCCTGACCTTTATGATGTTTATGTACTCTTAGAGGCTTGTAGATGGATGTTATGTATATGGATACTTGTATGTCCTTGTCGGCCTATGTTTTGAGTATACAAATGATCATGTCGGCCTTATAGGCCCCTTATGTCACATGTATAAGTTTCTATATCATGTTGGGTCGTCCTATGTTTAGCATTCCCTTATGTTTTATTCTGGTATCTTATGTTGGCCCTTTTGGCCTTTTTACCCATGATGGTGTCATAAGAAAGATACATTACGTAGGAACTTGGTTGAGTAAGGTACAAAGTGCCCGTCGCGGCCCTCCGATTTGGGTTGTGACACGGGCCCTGGGGACTTTAGAGTGATTTTCGGGGAAACAAAGGATTTTATGCAAAAGCGGGACCACAAATGCGGTCAAGTGGAGCGCAGGTACGAGATCCCCTCGGTAGAACATTTAAATTCAAGGGTTCGCGATTTTTCTTCATTTTGAACATTTCAAGCTCGAGATTGGGCGACTTTTGAGAGGGATTTCGAAGGGGTCTTGAGATAAGTCACTTGTGCTCATTTTTGTTCAATAATATGGTTTCCCCATTGAATTTCCCACCTAGTTTGTGTGTATTTAAGGTGGAATTTTGGAGTTTGAGTCTAGGGATTTGGAGAGTTGATTTAGTGATTTGGGTGGCGATTTGGTGTCGGATTTTGGTAAATTTGGTATAGTTGGACTCATGGTTGAGTGGGCTTTCAGGTTTTGTGACTTTTATCGGATTCCGAGACGTGGGCCTGGGGGCCGGCTTTTGAGTCAAATTTTGACTTTTGATTAATAACTCAATATTTTCTTATGCAATTAATTCCTTTAGATCGTGTTGATGGTATCAAACTGTTTGTGGCTAGATTCGGGGCATTTGGAGGCCGATTCACGAGGCAATGGTGCGTTAGAGTAGAGATTTGCATGGATTATGGTAAGTAACAGTTCTAAATTTGGTTATGAGGGTATGAAACCTCGTATTATATGTCATGTGATTGGTTTTGAGGTGACACACATGCTGGGTGATGGGCGTATGGGTATGCACTGTAGAAATTGTGACTTGGTCAATTCCCTGGAACTGTATAGGTGAGTAATCAGTTGTTATCTGTGTATTCTCCGTGTGTTGTATAAATTGAACTGCAAATCATGTTAAAAATCATGTTTAGAATATGTGTTGGCACCGTAGGGACCCACAGAGGCAGTGTACATGTTGAATTATCTCCTAAATTGCTATTTTGTGCTCAGTCATAGTTTTTACTTGCATATTATATCTCAGTCTCTATTGTTCTTTATTGATACATTATATCATTGTTGTTTGGGCTGATTATCATGATTACTGAGAGCCTAAGAGACTGAATAAATTGATGACTGAGTGAGGCTGTGGGCTTGATTGTGAGGATACTTATGGAATTGAGCTGCACGCCTCAACATATTTTATTGATTTACGCCATGTTTGGCTTGTTATAGCGCTTAGGCTGAAGGAGCCCCTCCGGAGTCTGTACATACACCTAGTGAGCACAGGTACCTACTTAGTGCGAGTACCGAGTGCGAGTGCTGAGTGACTGGGAGAAATGTGAGATTGTGAGGAATGAGTGATTGTGAGGTTGGAGTGAATGATTGTTGCTCCAAGGTTAAGCACTTGATTTCATTACTAATGTACTTCAACTGGCATTTATCATTGTCATGTAATTATTTGAGAGATGTTATAACCTGTTTCAATTGAACTTGACATGAATTAACTGTTTTGGCCTTAACTGTTGAATTTGAAAGCATTCCTATCTTCCTATATTGTAATTTCTGTAATTGAACTATATCTATGAAGCTCGTCACTACTTTTAATCCAATTATTTAGTCTTGTTACTTACTCAGTTGGTTGTACTCGCGCTACACCATGCACTCCGTGTGCAGATCCAGGTGTTTCTGGACACGGTGGGTGTTGATTCTCTACACAACTTGATCATTTGTAGATTCCAAGGTAGCTGCCCGATGTTCGTAGACCTTGTCTCTCCTTCCCTATCTTTCAGCTTTATGTATTTAGTCTTAGTCTTTCATAGACAATATTTCCAAACTTGTGTTGTATAGATGCTCATGTGCTTAGTGACTACCCGATATTGGGAATTTTCCGTATTTGGGGTTTGACCTTCTACCCAGTTTTTGAGAGTTTGATGATTTAAACCCGTGTTATTTTATTTTTCATTTAAAAGTGTTGGAAGTATTTTAAAGTGTCGGCTTGCCTAGTACCACGTTAGGCGCAATTACGATAGGCTAAGTTTTTGGTCATGACAGTTTGTACTAGTTGGTATGATTGGATTGGGTCCCGAGGGGCTCGAGTGTGTTTTGCATCATTGGTTGAGAAACTAGTTAAGTTAAGGATTTGTAGTTTGACCATGGTCAATATCGGGTCATGATTACCTCTTTTTGGTGTTTTGAGTGCACGAGCAGGTTCATAGCGTATTTTATGATTGAAATGCATATATGATTTGTGTCCGGGAGGTTCCGAATGAGTTTTGGGTGCTAAAACAAAGATTCTTTAGTTGCTAATTTTCTGGTGTAAAATAATTACGAAAATGTCATTTTTATCCATTAAGTTTTCAGACTTCCTTTAAAACTTCAAAACATCATATCTCCCGCCTTTTAAAGCCAAATTGAGTGATTCGAAAGGCTATCTTGGGTGTAATCTTGCAAGAATATGGTTGGGCTTATCAAATATGAGTTTCGGGGTCATCTAAGATCTGGTTCCAGCTATAGAAGCTATTGTGCTATTTACTTGTTTCTGAATCTAGTAACTTTTTCTCACATGATTTTGTAGCTTGGATTTGGGCAATTTTGGAGGCGATTTTCACCACACGGATTCGGGTAAGTATTTTCTACTCGGTTTTGATTATATTTCATGAATCTATCTTCATTTTTAGCATTTGATTGATGATTTCAAAAGACTAATTAGGGGGTTTTGTCTAAACTTTCCTAAAGTAAAATGTTTTGTTTTGAACATCGATTTAGAGTCAGAATTGAGTGAAATTAGTATGGTTCGACTCGTAATTGAATGGGTTATCAGTTTTTATGAGTTTTGTTAGGTTCCGAGGTGCGAGCCTGGGTTTGACGTTTTGGTTGACTTTGAGTATTTGATTAAAGATGATACCTTTATCATTTGGGTTTTTTCCTATTGCATTATTTGATGATTTTGACTAGTTTCAAGCCGTTCAGAGGTTGATTTGAGGGGGATGACGCTTTTAGTGTATCGATTTGGCTTGTTTGAGGTAAGTGTCTTGGGTAACTTTGTTGGAGAAATGTTTTCTACTAATTGATATTGTTTGCTACATGTAGGGGTCATGCTTATATGGGGTGACGAGCGTATATGCATGTGCTAGGGTTAATCATGCTCGGGGGTAGATATTACGATTATTTATGCTTTGTAGGAATATGTGACCTTCTGTCTTCATGTTTTACTCATCTTCTAGAGTAATATGAATATGAGGTTAAATGCAAGAAACCATGATTTAGCTTATTAAAACTTGATTAAAATTTGATGGATTTTTGTGAAACTATTAATGTGCTAAATTCGGTCATCACTATACATAATCACAACTACATCACTACGACCGTTATTCTTGCGATATTAGATTCTATGCTTGAGTTGAAGATCATTTTTTTTGGATTGGTTGAGATGCTTGAACAACGAGGTTCTTGAGGTTTGTTGAATTGTTATTCGCTTGAAAGCTGTGATTTATGTTCATTTGGAATATTCGCTTAATCACTCTCCTCGATGTTATTCATGCTTCCTACCTTACTTTTTGTTGATATACATGTGCTTGGTAAGGAAAAGTGTAAAGCACGAAGGGTGATGTTTTGCCATTCATATATATTACCATGAGAGGAAGAGTGTCAAGCACGAATGATGATGCCGTGCCATGTGAGTTAAGCACGAAGGGTGATGACGTGCCATTTCATTTACATTATCATGTGAATATGAGAGTAAAAGTATGAAGGGTGATGTCGTGCCATTATTTATATATTATCGTGTGTTCATGGCACGAAGGGTGTTTCCGTGCAGGCGAGGATGAGAGACATGCATTATATTGTGATGTATTTTCCTTGTGTATATATTTATGCCTTTATCTTGAGTTGTTACTGTTGCACCTATGTTTTCTATATGACTTGTCGTTGTTGTTCTGTCATTGTCCTCTATATAAATTGTTGATGTATTATCCATGCCTTCTATTTGTTTAGCTTATAAAGATCATGCCTTCCTTCTTGTTTGTTATATCTACATCTATGCCATTTTGTATTTGTTGCCCTTTCGTATAAGCCTTGTACCATGTTAGTCATCCATGCCTTTGATTTTGTTTAGCTTATAAGATCATGCTTTTCTTCTTATTTGATATATCTACGCCTATGCCATTTCTCATTTGTTGAACCTTCGTATAAGTCTGCCACCATGCTAGTTAGTGTAATTTGTGTCCCCCTATCTTAATTGCTATCATTACTTCTATGCCTCCCTCCTAGTCTGTTACCGTTGTCCATATGTACAACCTTGTTCGACATTTCTACCTGTGTATTTCTTACTTTGTCATTACTATTATTGGCATTTCTTTCACATGGTTGGTACTTTTATACTTATATTTGGAGTGGATGAGATAAATGCACGAAGGGTGTTGCCGTGCCATTTGATTTGATATCTTGAGTACATTTCTAACACTCTAAAAGTTATGATTTACTACCGTGGTTTGTTGGTCACCGCTTTAAGGAAAGGATGGGTTGTGATATTGAGAAATATTGATCGTGCTTTCTTCTGGTAATCATTTACTGCTTGTACTCTTTTCTGTTATGTTCTAGTATTGTTTTTATTGCAATTCTACTGCACATGTTATATCAGCGAGTTACTTTTAACTAAAAAGCCTCGTCACTACTTCACCGAGGTTAGACAAGATACTTACTTGGTATATGGTGTCGGTTTTACTCATACTACACTTCTACACCTTTCGTACAGATCTTGGAGCTGAGATGCAGTGGATGACGGGAGCTGGCACCAAAGATGAACTTACCTTTCGAATATAGCTACCACTTGTCCTTGGGTAGTTTTAGACTTGGATTCTATTTATGTACATTCCAAATAGAAGTTGTATTTATTTCATATTTGTTTTTTCAAATATCTAGTCTTAGTAGCTGATGACTTATACTACCAATCCTTGGGTTGTTGAATAAACGCTCAATTATTTTATCATTTATTTCTCATTAATCTCATTTGGATTATGTTGACTGTTAGTTGGCTTAGCTAGTGGGGTTAGGTTAAGTGCCATCATGACTAGTGAATTTTGGGTCGTGAGAAGTTGGTATCACATCAGTAGGTTCGTAGGTTCTACGAGTCATAAGCAAGTATCTAGTAGAGTTTTGCGAATTGATATGATGACGTCCATACCAATTTTCGAGAGGCTACATGGCATTTAGGAAAATTCCCCTTTTTTTCCTTATTGTGCGTCCTTGTTTCAGCTTGAAACCTACGATTTTGATTCATCCTATTCGTTCATATGCAATATGGCACACTCAGTATCAGCTATGCGCCTACAGTTTGTGATGTTGTGGATGAAATATGAAGATTTATAGATGCTTGATTATTATCGTGATGAGATGTCTAGTACTGGGAGTAGATATAGTGATAGAACTTTCAATCGTTCATTTGTGGTACAAACTTTCAATCGTTCAATTTACGGGCTGGGGGATTGCTTGGTTGTTTCTTTGAATAGTCATGTGTTGGTGAAACACGAGTTGCTTGGTGTGTATTGGATATGTATTAAAGATCCGAGTAAGGTGAGTGGTTATCGAGAAGGTTCTGATGAGTTCCAGATCATATGTGGCATTTAAGGACTCCTGAATCCTTGAATGAATAGGGCTTGAGATTGGCAGTGAATGATGACCGGATCTGCGGTATTTCTATGTCAAGAATTATTCTACACAAAAATATTAGAGAGATGCATGAAACGACTTCGGATTCGCATAAGGTTCCTTCAGAGCGAGCATATCGGATTGAATTACTTTTGGGTTGGCAGTGTGGTGACTCGATTGAGTTAGAAGAGATCAGTTCTGATGACTTAATTATGTGTCAATGAGTTCTGAAGAATTGACCATGGTTATGGCCTCGGCCCGGAGTTGACTTTTTCTACATGTATAGAAGATATATTGCGTGTGGTGATGTTCTCCTGGATTGAGTTAAATGAGAGGTTCTCGGTTGACGAGATGTTCAACTTGTTTGTGGTTGATAGTTGATTATGAGATTTTCGTATTTTCACGAGTTATGTTAGTGTGGTGTGCCGTGTGGGGTTGAAAGTTGCGAGTTCAAGGTTGCGATTTAGTTTTGAAAGGAAGCATATGAGTTCTTGATGGCACGGACGATTTCATGTTCTTAAGAGAGTACTGGCACTATTGGCTATCGCTTGGGAAGGGTGTGCATTTTAGAAGGCGCCTTGTGTTTTGACCCACTAATGCTTGACTAATATTACGATGATCGCAAGGTTTTGAGCTATTCGAGTTTAGGTTTTTCTACGTGGTGTAGATGATGTAGGTAGGTATTTTCTGTAAGATGATGGTGTACGAGTTATTTATTAGTAATTTGAGGAGTGGAGGTGGGATTGGATATGGAGATTTCAGTATTTAAAGGTTTAGAGACTAGATGTTCACGTGGGCAGATTGTTCCTTGATTGCGAGCTGTAAAGATATGTTAAAGAAAAATTGGATAGTTGATGGTATGTGTTATGGATAGGTTGATATGGGCTTTTGGGAGGTTATTTATTTATTTGGGGATGATCAGAATTGGTTTGGGGGCTATTTGTAGGCCTAATGAGAATGGGTATTCTATATTAGGTCGTGTTTGCGTATGTGTTTCTCCCTTATGCTATGACGAGTTGTGAGGTTACGTGATTATTCGAACGCATATTGTGATTCCGTTTAGGCCTTATGGCGTTATGGGCGAGATGGCCCTCGTAATGTCAATTTGCTTATTGCACCATAATGGTGCTTGTCTTTATCAATATTGTTTATGCCTAATGATCTTCCCACATTTATATTTGTTCACTCTATTATGCTTGATGTTGATGCACATGTGATCAGTAAGCCCAAGAATTATGGCTCGATTGGTACCCCTATGTGGATTGATATGATTGGATTGGGTTGCGTGCCGTAACTTTACTGTGATAAGATATAACTCCTTATGCTTATTTCATGTGTTTTTCTTTTACTTTGTTGAAAGTAGTTCATAGGAGGATGTTAATATTACCCCGCCTGCTTAACTTGCTTAGTAGCCTTCTTATTTAACTTTCTTACTATTATCTGTCATGTCTGAATTATTACTTATTTGGTGTACGAAACCGCGTTGTGTGGGGATCCATATGGCTTGTGGTGTGACTTGTCTGTTGGGCTGCTGTATTGGCAGATATGAGGTCTCTAGACATGAGATTTGCACTATCGTATTGGGATAAGTAATGTTTGGGAGAAGGATGCCATATTTGCGCTCGGAATTGGGCAATGGTCCTTGTCGGATGAGTGAGACTCTTGACCTGTTGATCTGACGAGTGGCGATGAGTTTCTGCATTTTTCTTTCATCATCAATAGTGTATGAGGTTTTAAATGAGGTTTTTATTTGATATGAAGTTTACTACCGGTACCAGCTTTGTTTTTGGGCAACTATTATGGTCAGAAGCTATTGCTGTGGGTATCTGAGTTATGTGGTATATCAGGTGATTATATCTAGGGTTATGGTTATGGCTTGGTGCAGTTCATTCAGATTTATGCAGTGTGTGGATGTGAGAATTGGGTCTTATAATGAATTCTGGATGTTAGAAACTAGATTCCAAGGTTTAAGGATTAGGTTGACGGAAGAATCTTCGGCTATGTTGAGTTGGCAGATTTATGGATTGGGGTGACATGGGATAACCCATGAGTATGTGTATGGAGGGTTTATACAGTGAATTGATGGCTTTGAAATGACTCTTGGCACATTTTAGGATGAACGTATGTTTAAATGAGGGATAATGTAACGACCAAATTGGTCGTTTTGAGATCTAGTGTTCCGTTCAGTGGTTTGAGACTTTGGGTAGCTTAATATGATGTATTATGACTTGAGTGTATGGTCTGTTTTTGTTTTTGAGTGGTTCGGGATTAATTTGGAAGAATGACTCGCGATTTGGAAGCTTTAAGTTGGAAGAGTTGACCTAGGTTTAACTTAGGTAAACGGACTCGAAATCGACTTCCTATAGTTCAGATAGGTTCGTATGATAATTTTGGACTTGTACGTATGTTCGAATTCGGTTTTGGAGGTTCCTAGAAGGATTCAACACTATTTGTCGAAAGTTGGCAATTTGAAGAACTTAAGAGTTCATATGTTTGATCAAGAGTTGACTTTGATGTCATTGGACTTAAACAGGTATTCCGAGACTTTGGATAGGTCTATATAGTTGAATTGAATTTGTGTGCAAAATTTATAAGTAATCCGAAGTGTTTAAGTGTGATTCAGACACTCTTTTGAAAGAAGGAAGATTTAATAACTTAAGAGAAATTCTATTCTGTTTGAGCCTCAATTCTTTGTTAGGATGTTCCTGTGGATGTTTTAAGGCTTTGGATAAGTTTGGATAATGTTTGTACTTGTTGGTATGATTGGATGGGGTCCCGAAGGGTTCGGGTGTGTTTTGAATCATGGGTTGAGAAACTATTTAAGTTAAGAATTTAGAGTTTGACCAAGATCAATTTCGGGTCAATATGACCTCCTATCGGTCCTTTGAATGTGCGAGCAGCTTCGTATCGTATTTTATGATTGAAATGCATATATGATTTGTGTCCGGGAGGTTTCAAATGAGTTTTGGGGGTGCTAAAACGAAGATTCTTTAGTTGCTGATTTTCTAGTGTAAAATAATTACGAAAATGTCATTTTTATCCCTTAAATTTTGAGACTTCCATTAAAAATATCATATCTTCCTCATTTCAAGGCCAAACTAGGTGATTCAAAAGACTATCTTGGGTGTAATCTTGCAAGAATATTGTTGGGCTTATCAAATATGAGTTTCGGGGTCATCTAAGATCTTGTTCCAGCTATAACAGTTGTTGCGCTATTTACTTGTTTCTGAATCTAGTAACTTTTTCTCACATGATTTTGTAGCTCGGATTTGGGCAATTTTGGAGGCGATTTTCACCACGCGAATTCGGGTAAGTATTTTCTACTCAGTTTTGATTATATTGCATGAATCTATCTTTATTTTTAGCATTCGATTGATGATTTCAAAAGAGAAATTAGGGGTTTTTGTCTAAACTTTCCTAAAGTGAAATGTTAAGTTTTGAACATCGATTCGGAGTCGGAATTGAGTGAAATTAGTATGGTTCGACTCGTAATTGAATGGGTTATCGGATTTTATGAGTTTTGTCAGGTTCCGAGGTGTGAGCCTGGGTTTTACTTTTTGGTTGACTTTGAGTATATGATTAATGATGATACCTTTATCATTTGGGTTTTCTTCCTATTGCATTATTTGATGATTTTGAGTTGATTTTGACTAGTTTCGAGCCGTTCAGAGGTTGATTTGAGTGGGATGACACTTTTAGTGTATCAATTTGGATTGTTTGAGGTAAGTGTCTTGGGTAACTTTGTTGGAGAACTGTTTTCTACTAATTGATATTGTTTGCTATATGCGGGGGTCATGCTTATATGGGGTGACGAGCGTATATGCATGTGCTAGGGTTAATCATGCTCGAGGGTAGATATTACGATTATTTATGCTTTGTAGGAATATGTGACCTTCTGGCTTCATGTTTTACTCGTCTTCTAGAGTAATATGAATATGAAGTTAAATGCAAGAAACCATGATTTAGCTTATTAATACTTGATTAAAATTTGATGGATTTTTGTGAAACTATTAATGTGCTAAATTCGGTCATCACTATACTTAATCACAAATACATCGGTACGACCGTTATTCTTGAGATATTGGATTTTATGCTTGAGTTGAAGATCATTCTTTTTAGATTGGTTGAGATGCTTGAACAATGAGGTTCTTGAGGTTTGTTGAATTATTAGTGGCTTGAAAGCTGTGATTTATGTTCATTTAGAATATTCGCTTGATCACTCCCTTTGATGTTATTCATGCTTCCTACCTTGCTTGTTGTTGATATATATGTGCTTGGTGAGGAAGAGTGTAAAGCAATAAGGGTGATGTCGTGCCATTTCATATAACTTACCATGAGAGGAAGAGAGTCAAGCATGGAGGATGATGTCGTGCCATGTGAGTTAAGCACGAAGGGTGATGACGTGCCATTTCATTTACATTATCATGTGCATATGAGAGTAAAAGCACGAAGGGTGATACCGTGACATTATTTATATATTATCATGTGTTCATGGCATGAAGGGTGTTTCCGTGCAGGCGAGGACGAGAAACATGTGTTATATTGTGATGTATTTTCCTTGTGTATACATTTATGCCTTTATCTTGAGTTGTTACTGTTGCACGTATGTTTTCTATATAACTTGTCGTTGTTGTTCTGTTTTTGTCCTCTACCTAAATTTTTGATGTATTATCAATGCATTCTATTTGTTTAGCTTATAAAGATCATGTTTTCCTTCTTGTTTGTTATATCTACATCTATGCCATTTTTTATTTGTTGCGCTTTCGTATAAGCCTTCTACCATGTTTGTCATCTATGCCTTCTATTTTGTTTAGCTTATAAAGATCATGCTTTTCTTCTTGTTTGATATATCTACATCTATGCCATTTCGCATTTGTTGAACCTTCGTATAAGCGTGCCACCATGCTAGTCAGTGTAATTTATGTCCCCCTATCTTAATTGCTATCATTACTTCTATGCCTCCCACCTAGTCTGTTACCGTTGTCCATATGTACTGCCTTGTTAGTTATTTCTACCTGTGT